>NW_027113424.1:336579-350524 GCF_000696795.3 Halyomorpha halys
AAACGAAAAACGACAGGACTTTTTGAATGCCCTGGTATTATAATTTCGAATAACAATCTGAACTGTCGAAACATTTTTATTAACAATTTCGCGTAATGATATCCCTCCGGTTTTATGAGCAACAATTAACTGCCTAATCTCTCAAAAATTTCCATATTGAGCAGTTGTCATCGCTTGACTTTGATTCTAACTGACTTGTTTAAGAAATAAAACCATAGAAAACCTCTATGAATGTAAACATTAAATGTTTGTTTATATTTAAAGGATTAAATCAAGGTGTATGTAGATTTATTAGTTGTACTAAACAATGGCAGACATTTATTATGAAACATTTTGTATGGATTCAATTCTGAAATGATATTATAAGCATGATTTAATCTTCTATAGATCTTTATTTAATAGAAAAAAAATAAAGTATAATTTTAATTAATTCATAATAATATACATTATTTCATGAATGAATTTATATTGTGGTGTATGTAGCCTTTTTGTACTAACTGTATTTATTCGGAGATAAGTAAGAAATGATCTACTGTTTATTAATGTAAGCAAGAGTTAATACCTATTTATTCTAGCTTCAGACTGCATCAATTGGCACAGATTATTTCGTATTTTTCTTAGGGCGATTCATCCCCTTTCAGCAAATAAATTCTTTAACTAACTTATTTTCTTAAAAGAGGTTCTGTATTGTTTAAAATTGGAAATACTAAACATTTAGTTAAATTTAACGGAGGAAACGGATAAATTTCCATGAAGAGAGAACACATCAAATGCTTTTTCATTGACCAGTCAATAGTCTACAAGACAGGTAACCACACATGGAGATCCATGCATATGAAGCGACGAGTGATTTTTTCAATCCCATATTTTAAGACACTATGAAGTAATAAATGTAATTTAAGGAGTCCGAGAAGTCCACATTCCTCTAATTAAGGTTGTAAGAAGTTAGTATGAATGCCAGAAAACCGAAAAGTCCCACTCCTGCCAGAACATTGATTGTAGAAACGAAGATTTGTCCATTGCCAGTTAAATTTGTACTGAACTACGAGTTACACCTTACTGATGACAGCACTTTAAATGATGTCAGTTATACTATAGACATTCTTTAAGAATATCTGATTCCATTTGAGCTAATGAAGTACTGGCAATGATTTGCTGCTACTTCATGATACCTCACACTGCTTCAATAATAAACGGAGCTTAAATTAGGGTGCCTTTTCACCTAGAACTCCAATCCCAACCCAAAAAGAGCATTGCAACTGTTATATGACGGGAAGACGTCACAACTGTTATCATGAGGAATATCAAAACCAACAGAATAATGTGGTTCAACATTCTCTAAAAATTATTTTTTTCAATGTCTTCATGACTAAACGGGGTTATAAGAACTAGAGCTGTAGTCACTGGATACTGCTAAGAACTGCTTTGTAAACTACCTTGTAACATTGATGTAAAAATTACAATTTTATTTTATAATTATTAACTGTTTACTATAGCTACCTTATTATTATATAATATATAATATTATTACAATTGTTATATTATACTTATTATTATATTATTTCATTGTAGTAGTCAAAAACTGAAATATTCCTGATCATTTCAAAATGACATTTTTCATGAAAATTCCAAATAATGCCATAAATTTGACCAGACAATCCTTCCCGGCCGGATGCGTCCCACTAAGACCCCCAGGGAGTGACGGTCTTTCATCACTTTTTAAATATTTGCTTAAAACGGGAAGACATTAAAACAGTTTAATCGAGAAAAATTTAAAAAGCTCTTGAAATTAGAAAACGGCATGAAACTCTCAACTCCCGCCCTCCATGGTAGCCTTACTCATCTGACTTCTCAGAAAATTATAGCGAGGAGGTTGGTTGATGCATGACATGTCACAATCTCTCAAGAGGTCATAAAACAAAAAAAGGCCATCCTTCCTCGCCTAACCCGCCCCACTAAGAACCCCAGGGTTCAACGGTCCTATATCACTTTTTAAATGAAATATTAGCTTAAAATGGGAAGAGGAAACCTTAAGATAGTTAAATCGAGAAGTATTTAAAAATTTCCTGAAATTGGACAAAGGAAATACAAAGTATAGTATTATATTTGTGCATAATGTTTATGCAAATGCATAATCAACAATCAGAACAGGCATCCTGAGATCTTGATGGAGTTGTTCCTGCACAATGCAGTTGGTCTTATGTTGTAAAATGAAGACTAGGAAATTTCACGAAAAATTTACTAAAGACATTTTAAATCAAATTAAATTAAATTATGGGATTGCATTCCTATCGCATCCTATTGCATCGTAGAAACCTTCCCCATCTCCAGATTCGAAAATCTAGATGAATCAATAAGACATAGAATAATAGAATAGTATTTTTTTTCTATTTAATTTAAAAGTAAATAATTTCTTCAAGATAATAATAATAAATAAATAAATACTCACAGTGACGAAAATCAACAAAGGAATCCATTATCATGTCTATTTGAAGCTCTTCCCAAGCATTATCACCATTCAACTTAGCCTCCTTTGCAAAGTACCTATTCAAAAATGCGTAAGTGTTAGATTTATTACTTTGTTATTGAAACCTAAATGAAATTTTGAAAAAAAAAACATGAAACTTTTAATGGAATATATATTTGAATGATATCTCTTGTAAAATTAAATTTAATAATGTTTACTGTTGCCAATAACAGAACAGAAACATTAGAAATAGAACAATAAATATGAATATTATGAAAAATATTTTTTAAAAAGAAAATATCCTTTTTGATGATAAAAGAAAACATTTATGTTTTATGTGTAAAAATGTTAAAATTTATTTCGTGATTAAGTATTAAGAATTATTTAGGATTTATAAATAATTCCTTCGAAATATAGGGCTTAAGGCGTTTAATAGGTCTTAAACGTATTATTTCTTAGTGTTATTTACGACGTCTTAAATAGCAATATTAAAGCATTAAGTTGATATATAACATTAATTTAATCATCTATATTTCAAATGAATATTTCGTAATTTTATATTATAAATTTAAATATATCAATATCAGGATAATTTTTGTTAAAAGACTGAAACAATGCAGTCTAGGTAAAACAAACGCCGATTCTCATTCACTTATAATTAACGATATATACTAGCGATAAGAATTTGTAAAACGTCTTATATAACATATATAAAGTGGATTAAGGTTTTAAAGATTTAAAAGAGAATTAACAATTATTTTTAAAATAGAGAGAGATCAAAATGATAATAAAAAAAGACTTTCATTTGTTTTATTTTTTGGCCAATGCCATGCATTAATAAAGCGGTTCTAGTTAGTTGATTATGAGAATTCACACAGGCAAGACGTGCATTAATCTGACCTGAGGAAATAGTTTTAAGTTAAATATTGAAGCAATTGTTTTTTACTAATTATGTAATTCACTAGAGTTCAAATATGGTAATTTAATTAATAGAAATAAATAATGAAATGTTTAATTTGTGATCACGATCAAGTAAATATAGAAATAATCTGTTGGTCTTTGAAAGGAAGATCCTTGGAAGACTCTATGGGCCGATAAGGTACGAGAAAGGCTGGAGAAGAAGAAGAAATAAGGAACTCTACGAGCTGCTCCAGGAGATAGATGTTAGTTAGGCTGGGACGCCTTGGGTGGGCAAGACATGTTGCACGGATAAATCCCGGCGAAATGCCTAAAAGAGTCATGGAAGAAGAAAGAGTTCATTGTCCAAGAAGAGTCGGACGGCCCAAGCTCTGGTGGATGGATGGCGTGGTACAAGACACACGAGATCTGCTTGGAGTCCGAAATTGGAAGCCAGCAGCCCAAAACCGAGCCGAATGGCGGATGTTCATAAAGGAGGCCAGGACCTATCGCAGGGTTGAAGCGCCAACTGATAGAGAGATCAAGTAAATGCAATAATGTACAAACTAAATTATTTAAGCCAATTCAAGTGGATTAGTGAAGTCGAAAATGATTATGAAGAACCATCACGAAGTCATCTCAACAAGTAACGAACTTCAATTGAAATTTCAAATTCAAAGTCTTGGGACTGGTCGACAGGAGTGAAACTTCTGGAAATGATATAATTAATTTTTTTAAATTGTATTAATAATTATCATCTTTACCTCTTAAAGCTTAAGGCAGACGATTTTAATCCAATGATAATAATTGGAATATAAAAGACAATTTCTTCATTTCTTTCCATTTTTTATTTTATTTTATAAATAAGTTTAGGATTAAACAGTGTTTTGAATAGCCGAATTTATTAAGCATCACATCCTCCTGTGACTACCGTCACAATTTTTCCCGTTCCCTCTACTGGGTTAAGCATCCTTATTGTGTGGACAATTGTTTACAAAATCATTAAGAGCATAAAAAGACAACAGTAAAACAAATAAATTTTCTTTGAAAAAGGGCATAGAGGAAATATTGTTTTATAGATACAATTTCTATAACACAAAAGTTCAGTATAGAATACTGGAGGACGCTTCAGATGTTTACTAAAATTCGTTCAATTATTATAGACTAGCCTTGTTTAAATGGTTATAAGGATAAAAAAAACCAAAGCCAAATTCGTGCATGAAAATTTTACAACTTAAAAATGACATTTAAAATTAGGGTTTTTACCGCGTATTAAATTATTACTGTATGCGATTAAAAAAATTATTTCTTAAGTGAATAAAAATATTTAGCTTCAGAAAAAAAATTTAAGAAAACTACTTTTAAAGAACGATTACCTGCATATAGCCATTGATTGATGCAGCCTATGTCCATCGAATTCCAGCAATGGTATTTTTTCGAATGGCATCTCTGAAAAAAAAATTTAATATTGATATATTGGCTGAAAATTAATTTTATTGTATATAAAAATATAGGATCAGGATGAGTCTGAGGCAGGGGGATTGTCTGTCCACAGAACTGTTCAATGTAGTACTGGATAAAGTAATGAAGGAGTTATGGGTCAAAAATAGCGCGGCGGCAAAATTAGTTGTCTGGCTTATGCTGATGATCTAGTCCTCCTGGCGGAATCTGCGGATGAAGCAATAGGGCAGTTAAACACCCTAAAAGTAATAGCTGAAAGATTCGGCTTGCAAATATCGTTCGAAAAAACGGAGTTGATGACTACGGATCGAAACTTTCGGAAAAAAATAATTAAATCAAAGTATAGGGAAATCATGGTGACAGATAGCTTCAAGTATTTAGGGGAAATTATTTGTATTAATGGATCCGAGAGAAAGGGTATGGAGGAGAGGTTGGCCAAAATGGAAAGACTCAGATTTGCTCTATAAAAATGGTCTTCCAATAAGAGCAAACATAAGACACTAAACAGGATTGTCAAACCGGTTATTCTGTATGGAATGGAGAACGCATCACTTCCTAGCTTAAGGAAACTTTCGGGAATAGAAAGGAAAATCTTGAGGAGGATTTTTGGGCAAGCAAAGTTAGCGAAGGGATATAGGCTGAGGCCTATCAGAAAAATGGTTGACCTGGAAGTGGACATTAGGTTAAGGAGGCTGCGTTTATACGGTCACATGGTCAGGATGAACCCGAGCAGAATTAATTGGGGGTAAAATGTGGGAATATAAAGGAGGTGGAGGGTACATTAAGCAGATGAAGAAAGAAACAGTGAAATTAGGAATCTCAGGTCGAGACTGCCTCAATAGAGATGGATATAGAGAAAAATTAAGGAAGATAAAGGGGTGCCAAAGAAGTGAGAAGGGGGAGAGTATGGACCAAAGAGTGCAGTCTGAAAGAAAGAGTTGGCAAGAAAGAAAGGAGAGGAAAGTGTGGAGAAAGTTGAGAAGAAATGATATTCACGTGGTCTATAAGGCCGTTTCGTCTCTAAAAAAAATATAGTATTCAATCATTTTTTATTTTTAATCGATAGTTTTTTTTGTTTCCATTTCTCTAGACTCCATCGGAATAATGATACTAGCAAATAAACGTTAATATCATCGGGTCCAATATACCGATATCAACGCGATCATGTCATGATGTAACGAAGATGGCAAATCATGAGCGTAAGATCTTATCACAGGGCACGGTTGTGGGTCACATTATGAACACGAGGAAAAAAAAAACAAACTAAAAAGAACACCGACGATGATGAATTAGACCAAAAAAAAAAGTCTAAAAATAAACAAGAGAAAAAAAAATTCACCAAAATTTCAATTGAAAGAAATTATAGTACCTTTTAATACGACATCAATTTACGTTAGAAGTTATGAATTGGTTTGAAACTTTATAATCTTTAGATGAGAATCACGAAGATATTGTTAGGTTATGGATAGCGATCAGAAATAATTAAAGAGATTAATTATTTGTATCTTGAGAATAAAGTAAAGTGAAATAACATAGGTTCGATGAAGACTACCTAAATAGTACAAGAGCCGGGAAGAAAAAAGGCAGTTATCTCTCCCCAAGTTTTGATTACTTTAATGAAAACTAGGTATAATTAATAGTCAAAATTGATGAGTCTGCCAAGTATAGGTAGGGGGAATAAAAATGGCGGCTGTTTCAAAACCTTAAAAAAACATTAATTTTTCATTCGGAGCTCTATATCTTAAAAACTACCAACATCACTAGAAAAAATAAGAGAACATTATTTAAATAAGAGTAAATTTACTGAAATATTAGCCCTAAAAGAGCTACGTCCAATAGTTCTCGAGATATAGATTTGAAAAGCAAAATTTCTTAAAAATCTACTGAAACATTAGAAGTTAGTTAATTTATTTTGAGAAATTTATATCTCAGGAACTATGTGACGTACAGATGTCTATTAGAACTCAAATTAAAGCTAGTTTAATGGACTATAAAGAAGTCAACCTTTACCTTCCTAGGAATAGTAGTTTCCATGATATTTGCTAAAATAAATTGATTTATAGTTGTTCGGACAATAAGTTTGATTTATGAAAAACTCCATTTCAGAAACTTTTGGATGTACGGGTATCTGGGTGCGCTCAAATTAAAGCTAGTTAAATTTACTACAAAATAGTTAATTATGTTTATCTTTGTAGGAGTAGTAGTTTTTATGATATACTGACAAAATGTTAATTTTTAGTTGTTCGTATAAAATGTTGGATTTTTGAAAAAATATATGTCTGTCAACACTCAAAATAAAGGAAAATTTTATAAAATGTCGAAATATCTCGAAAACTATTTAATGTAAATAACTCTATTAGAGCTCATATTTTAGCAAATTTTCTCTTCTTTAAATGACGTTCTCTTTGGTTTTCTTGTGTTGTTCCTACTTTTTAAGATATAGAGCTCCGAATGAAAAATTAGTTTTTTTATTTATCGTTTTAAAACAGCCACCATTTTTTATTCCCCCTACCTATACTTGGCAGATTCACCAATTTTGACTATTAATTATACATAGCTTTCATTAAAGTAATGAAAAATTGGGATGAGGTAACTGCCTTTTTTCTCCTCTTGGGCTCTTGCACTAAAACGTGCGGTAAAATAAAAGCCGAATAGCATAAACTGGACCTGGATAGTTTCAAGACGGTTAAAATTGACATGTAAAGTTGTGGGGTTAAATAATGAATTAATCAATCAAAAGTTAATGGTAATCGTCAAAGAGGGGACCAAGGCGTAGGCAGGAGTATTATGTTACGTCAGATTTCATTGGTGATATCGCCTTCACATACTCTCTCTACACACAAAATAATCCAAGTTTTATTAACAATTGTTTACTGTTATTGCATTTGATAAATAGTAAGAGGTATAAAGTAACAGTTTCCCATTTTTCATGTCAAACTAATTCTCTAAAAGTAGTTTGTTGTATTGTAAAGGTCAAAGACAGCGAGTAAGCAGTAAAACTTAACGAGTATTTTTTACTCAAGGATACCATTACGATGCACTAGGTAGAAGACACTTGAACTCAAGGATTTGTTTTGTTTACTAAATCTGCCTCACTGATTAAAGGGGGGGGGGCAATGAAGAGCTCCCGGTTGTAAGGAACGTATCAGACCTCAGTGATTGCAAACAGCCTTCACAGTTCTTTTCAAAAGAAACAGGTGTCAACACTTCGTTTTTAGGCTCCTAAGTCATTTTTTGTTATATACATTTTTTCTATTTCAGACGTCCGTTGTAGAAGGTTGAAATCTCTCCACATGGGGCCAACAAAAAAGAATAATTCATAATTTTTTGGTTCTAATTACTTTAAACCTGTATAGTTGTACTTGGTTTTTCAATGATGTCATCAGGTTTTATTTTTTTATTAATTAGAGGATGTTTTATTGCCTTCTAACGATTTACTATTTAGATTTCTTATGCAATAGACTTACTGTAATAATGATTAGATATACATTTATCTTTGTATTGTTAATTTGGTAATTCTTTTTTTTGTATTCATATTGAATAACCTATTAGGATGGAATACAAAATTTTATACTAGTACAAGTCCTTATATTTATACGAGGGCTGTCCAGAAAATAACAGACGTTTTTGAAATAAACAATTAACAAATTGAAAAACTCAAAGTTTATTATATACATTTGAAAGGTACACTCTTAAGCTATTTTGTCACATTCACCATTCAAATTGAGACATTTATCATATCGTAGCACAAGTTTTTCAATACTTTCTCTGTAGAAATCTACCCCTTGCGATTTCTACCGTAACTTTCTTAGTGTTTCACAATACTTTTCTGAGTTGATTGTTACTCCTCGTTCCAGAAAATCAACGAGAAGCACTCCTTTGGAGTCCCAAGTAACCATGGCCTTTCTTTCTCACAGCGTTTGCAAACACTTTCGTGGTTTTTTGGGAGAATGTGTGAGCACCCATTCCATTGACAGCTGTTTTGTTTCACAGTTGACATACTTCACCCAAGTCTCGTCCCCGGTTACGATACGATCCAACACTGCATTACCATTTGTGCTGTATTCTTGGAGAAATGTCATTAATGCAGCCAGTCTCTGTTTCTTATGGTCTTCTGTTAGTATTTTCGGAACCCACCGAGCACTAAATTTGTGGTAAACAAGCTTCTCCACCACAATTTGATGCACCAAACTCCGTGAAATTTAGGAAAATGTTCCGATAGTTCTGTTGTCGTGAAACGGCTGTTTTCACGAATTTTGTGATTGATTTGTATTGCCAGATCGTCAGTCACAAGGCTAGGCCTACTATTGCGGTCCTCATAGTGAACACTGTTACGGCCATTTTTAAAGTCAATGCACCATTGCCTCACACGGCTTTCACTCATTATCCCCTGTCCATAAACATCACAAAGCTGACGATAAATTTCAATTGGCCTGTTGTTTCGAGCCAACAAAAACTAAATCACAAACCGCACTTCACAAGTGGCGGTTTGACTTGCAGCGCACATTTTGACGACTCACAGAGAGCAAAGTGAGGAACTCAAAAGTCCTCACTCTACAACAGCTGGATGGGAATGTAGGAACGTTCGGACACTAAGATGGCGGCTCTACCCCCACCCCTCGCCACGATAGGCCAAAACGTCTGTTACTTTCTGGACAGCCCTCGTATAATAAACCGTTTTGAAATATGCTTAGTACTGGAATGCATAGAATCAGCAGATTTTATGCAATGAGAATTCAATACCTCTGTGTGCGTAAAAATTATTCGCGGATACCAATAAGTGACTGTAGAGAAACGAGATCATTCTATGATTGAGTGCAATTAGGACTTAATACCGAATTTCGGAGGGTTTTTAGTAATAATTGGAAAATAGAAAAGATCGAATTTCTGGGATCGTCTTCAAAATGACAACAAACATATCGTTGTATCTACAAATTTATTATAACAATATTCTCCCGAAGACTTTCGGAATTTCAAAGTCAGGAGACATACAAAACCAGCCATAGATGACACAAACTATCAACTTATCAAACCAAACAAAATTGCATATGTCCGTACAGATTGATTATGATTTTCTATTATCATTGCTCCACACCATTTCAGAGTAGTTGACATTCCACATCCTCCCCAAAAAATATTAAAAGATTCTGTGCTACTCATAAACGTGAATTAAAGATGTATTATTTAAGAAAATAAGAGATCCTTAAAAAATATAAAAATATATTTTTGGAATCAGAGGAAAAATCCTAAAACGCTTAAATTATATACAAAAAACATATTGTTTGATTGTCATACTTTCTCTGCCCTAAGAAGCTGAAAAAAAACAAAAAATGTTGAAAAGATGTACATAAATTTTACAGTTTTTATATTGTTATTTTACTTATTATTTATTTATTTTATTTTTTTTATTTTTTTGCGGTGTAGTTATTAATTAATGCTGATGTGCATGAATAGGTCTTGCTTGATGTTTAAGATCCTGGGAAAATAACAGAGGAGAGGCAGATAATGTCTACATATCACAGTCAATAGATCATCATTATCATTTGATCTTAATTAAACAATGCATAGTTAAAACTAGTTGTTTTTTTTTGTTTTGTTTTTAAGAAAAAAGTCAATATTTTTCATTAGTAAAAGTGATTCAAGAGACAAGAATTAATTTACTCTCAATGATAAAACCATAAAAATTATGGCATTCTCAAAAAAATTGTAATATAGTATTTATTTAAAAAATATTTCCAATAAATAATTAATAACTATCCTATACCAATTTATAAATTTTTTATGATTTTTTTTAGATTAGGATTACCTAATATTAATTTATTTATTTATAAAAATGGCTGAACACATCCTATGAATTGAAGCCTTGAAACAACATTAGTTGATTGTTTATAAACCTGTGAATACATTAAATAAAATATTATATTAAAATAACTGTTAAATAAGTAAATAAGAGCTTAAATGTAACTTACTTGGCTTATGTTCATTTATCCAGCTTGGATAATCAGTAATTCTAAAGTCTTCAAAATCCTTTCCTAGGTACGAGAGCATGTACCTAATGGTTTCACCAAGGCCCATAATGTTGAAATAAGTTAGTTTGTAAGTAGTCATTTTTTTTTAAAAACTCCTAAAAACACAATATCACATCACTGATTTTTTAATTTTAATTTGATGTTAAATTCATTTCACAATAGTTTGAAAACATAAAATAGATAATATATTTTTGAGATCCCACATTGAAGAAGTCATTGAAACTAATAAAGCAGTTTAGCTATGCTGTTAAGTCCTTGAAAGAATGAAGGTCAGTATAAAACTGCTAATTTCCTTATTTAAAAGTACTATTGTCATGCTGTATGAAAAATAAGAGCAAAAAATAATAGAACTCTATAAGTGATGATGTAAGTTATTTAAAACTGGCAGCAATTACTGTTTATAAAAAGAAAATGAGTTTAGTATACATAAGATGTTTACTAACAGCAACAAAGGATTGGATTATTTTTATAATCTGCTTCTGGCTTCACAGTAAAATGATTGCTCTGTCATTTAGTTAAATTTAAAATTAACTCATTTTTTTTTAAGTAAAATAATGGAACATTCATATTTCTAATAAAACTTGATAAACATCCTTAAAAACTTTAATTTAGTTTTACAATAATTTTGTAAAAACATGGAAATATTATGGTATTAAAAAAGAAGTATAAAAAATTAAGAACTAATAATAATTCTTAGTATTATAATAAAGATATTATTTAATGAATTATTTAAACAGAAAAAAATTCCCTTAATTTATTTATCAACAATTTTTTTTATAGAAAAAATATTGTAGTGTCTATTATTAAGAGTTTCCACAATATTGACATTTAATATCACAATTTACATTCAGAGGCTGCATAATTAAGTATTTAATCTAACTAAATTACAGTTATTTAACCTGTTTAATAATAATGAACCAAAGTACTTTTTCAATAAAGAATATAACAGTATTAATTTCAAGAATAAGGTCATTGTGTTTTTTTTATGAATATATTTTCAATTATGTCAAAAATTAATCATACTAAATTTTAAAATTGAATCAGAACTTTAATTGAAATAGGCTTCTTGAATGTTACTTTCAAATAACTGTTGGAAAAATATAATTAAAAAATAATGTTTTAAAGTTTTCAAATATAAAAAACCAATGATAAGTCAAAACATTGAAATTCCATATAGTACATACCTTCTAGCCTACATATATGATTTTCTTTAATAATCTAAAAGTACTATACCTTATAAAATTTGAGTTGTAAGAGTTCACAAAGCTGTTTCCTCTGCAGTGGTCAGGAAAATAATGAATAGACATTTATTCACATGACAAGCATGATTCCCTTATCAAATATATGTAGATACTAAAAAAGGGTTAGGTTTTATTTACTAAAAAAACTAAACTGATAAATGTAATTGTTTATTGAAATAATAAATATATATTCATAATAATGATAAATAAATTGAAACTTACAGTTAAATTTTTCATCAATGTTAAATATTTCTTGAACCTTATGAGTTTAAATTGACTTAAAAATTATATTTGATTAGATTGAGCAGCTTGTGGTTGGCCTAAACTTTGTTTTGAAATTCAAATTTTAATTAATTATATTTCTATTGTATTAATGACAGTTCAATTCAAATTGTTATTATAAGGAATAACAAACAGCAGAAATGATTTGCATTCCATTGATTTAATTCCTGTTAAACATTCATAATCAATAAACAGATTTTAAATTTGAATAAGTAATATACTACTATATCTTATTCGATAAAGTAAATTGAATAGTTTTATTAAACTAATTATAATAGTTTATTGAAGTACTACTAGAAGTCTAAATATTAATTTGTATGGTTAATACAGCAGTTATAACGAAAAATTAAAATAGCCTGTTGATGAATTAGTTATCCAATCATAAACCAGATGTCGTGTGTGTCTTCTTCCTAGTTTTGTTGGACATATCTAAATTAACTATTTCATCTTGTACTCTGTCTCTTTTTCCCTCTTTATTTTTATTTAATGTAAATATCTTATGCATTAAAAACAATTTATTTTTATATGATAACATTTTGTTGTCAAAATGGGCTGGATGCACCCATTATTATAATTGTTGGTATACATAATTAAGTATGGAAAAAGGCACTTCTTAAGTAGCCTTGTTGAATTTTATTAGAATAAATAAAAATAAAAAAATAAAATAAAATAAAAAATATTAGAATAAGCTTTCCTTTGTTATAATGTCATGTGGTAACAGAAGAGTATTTGTATATACTATTGTTTGAATAAAGTCATTATACATTGTAAATAAACCTAGGAGGTTAGAAAAAAAACTAGAATAAGTTGATTTTGTAAATTATTTCTCAAATATATATAAAAATGATACCTATGAACACAAGATTTTTGAACCCACAATCAGTTTATCGTTTTAAAGTTATTTATAAAATGCATAGAACCAAGCATAAACTGGATTCATCAATTAAAAAGTTTAAAACATTGATGGTAACATTTCCTGCTTCTTGTGCATAAAACCATTTGTTTTAGTAAGTATTATTAGCTTATCAATGTTTTTTAAGCTTATAATTTACCAATATAAATTAGATATCTAATAATGATAATCTTTGTTAAAATAATTTTGTAATAATATATGATACTAATATTCACCAACACAATATTACTTTTAAGAAATTTGTAATAATGTAATTTATTTTAACATGCAAAAAATGATGAATCACTTCCATGATCAGAACTAAACACGCTGTAAATGTTTGCACAATAATTTATCAACTATAATACCAGTAAATTATGGATAATATAAAAGTATTCTGGAATCATTATATCAAGGCTAAAAAAAAATTTTAAAAATGAAAAAGCCAAGATGTTAATATCGAGTTTGCTGTTTATCATGGGATGAACTCTGATTTAAGTGCCAAATTAAAAAAAAAAAAAAAAGCTTAGAAAAAATCTAAGGACCGATTTTATTTTACCTAAAATCTCATATTTTCAATTGGTGTAAATCTTTTTTTTTTGTGGTTGATCACAAAGTTTCATCCTAAAAAATAATGAACCGATGTTTATTTAAAAGTGCTAACTTTATAAATATA
>NW_027113424.1:350574-395472 GCF_000696795.3 Halyomorpha halys
TATAAATAAATTTTCTGTTTTTTTTTTTTTTATGTTGTTGAAATATAATTATCTTTAAAATGGCCATTATTTAATTTACCTAAACAATGTGTACTTTTTGAGTTATGTGCTAATACAGTATTCTTTACTTCCTAAGTTTTCTTTTCTTTTTTTTCTTGGAGTTACCTTCTATTTATTATTTAGTGCCAGTCTTATACATTGATGCCCCAGGAAATTACATCATAAGTGTCTTCTCTCCCTCTCTCTATTCTATATTACATTATTAAGTTGTTGAATATTACTTAGTGTTTGCAATATATATTGGTTAGCTCCTAATACAGTTACTTTATTAATAAACTAAAATTAATTTATTCCATGCTCTTTGGATTTTTTTTTTTAAAGGGGACCTAATTTTTATTTTAATTAGATACTCTTGTTTACCTAATTTTTACATCCTAGGAATTTGTAGGAATGTGTCACAGCTGTGTCATTATGGGCTTTATAAATATAGCATACCATGGTATGGTATTGTGGTCCGAGTGGTAACAGATCAGAAGTGGTGGGAAAATACTCTCTTTAATTTACTCAGCAACCCTTTCCACACAAGAGCCTATTGACACTATAAGGAAATAATCCATTTCATGCAGTGCTGGAAGGGCCCCAGTGTCTACAATCCTGATAAGGATCCTCGCCAAGACTGAGTACCTCATGGGCTACTTCTAGGATTGAGCACCCGAAAACTACCACTCATGGAAAGCAAGAATTGGATGAGAGGCAGAAATTAGAAGCAAATAAAAAAATACTTAAACTTATTTTTCTTATGGGACCAATATCTAGTAGTTGCTTTCATTGCCTATATGGAAAAGCTGACACTGTCCGTAAGTTCATTCTTAGGGCATTATTGTGGTGTTACTAAGCTTAAATCCTTCCTCAATAAACTCTCTATCGAATCCAAAAATGTTGTTCTACTAACTAGTAGAATCTGAAATTAGTGTTCAAATAAACAAAGTTTCTATAGGTTCATCAATGGAAAATGAAAAGCATTCACAATCAAAACCATAAAACACCTAAAGATCTGAAGTAAACTTTCTCATATTGTATTGTAAAAATTGATTTTTACAAATTATGGTTAATACTATTCATTATTATATTCAATAAGTAAAACCATTTAACTTTGATTTATTTCAGTGTGAAATTAAATAAACTACTTATTTCAGAAGAAAATTTGGTTATATAAAGTATCTTGTAGGACAGTATATTCCCTGAATGATAAAAAAATTATCTGGACATTTTTACAATCCCTTGGCGGAAATAGTTATTTACCAACTCTTTATTGACTTTAAAAATAATAAAACATGGCAAACAGGTGCTATCACACTAAATTAGATTATATTAAATACTAGGTTTTATAACAAAAGGAGATAACTTTCAGCACACCGCCATGCAAAACACCAACTTCTTTCATCAATTTATTAGTCATTTGTTCAAAGATTTTTATAGATATTACATATAATTTATTTGAGGATTCTCAGCAACAATAATAAAATTTTCCAATTTCTGAACATCTCTACTTCATTGGTTCAATGTTTCAAAACTTGTTGCCTGTCTTCAATTTACTTCATCTAAAAATAAACCTATAATAAAGTAAAAATATCTTTACACCTACTTATACAAATTATATTGTAATATATCTTCATCCAATTGATGATTAATCATCACAGTAACAAATTTACTAAAGCATTGTTTATCATCTTTACTTAGCATAAATATTCTTATTATTATTATATCCTATTCATTAACTATCCAGTCTTATAAACATATAAATATTTATAATTATGTACTTATTTAGGTTATTTGAAAATTAGTCAAACCTTATTCTTATGAAACCATATCACTTTATGTTATTGATAATACCTACTTTTTCATGATTGAATTGCCAGTTGGAACATAATTAATAAGCATCTATTTATATGTTTTTATAATGTTATGACATTTATCATAACTAACATGTTTATATGTTCCTCTGTTCCCTCTTGTTTTTTATTAAGTAGTAATTAATCATAAGAAAGGAATATACAATAATATAATAGTTGTGAATAAATTTCCCTATAAGTTTTTTTAATTAACTAACTTGAAAATGGACAAACAAATCAAAAATGTGAAACTGAAAAGATGGAAAGTTTGTCATTAATCACATTTTAGATGTTTTTAAAAGTTATTAAAAAAAAAATTGTTATAGTTCTCTTACTACTAAAATTCCCCAATTAATTTTATAGATACTTTCATAATTAGAAGAATTTCATCTACATGTGACTTGCATATCCACTCATTTCTAAAACATTTATCCAACTAGTTATTAGCCACCTGGTTAAGAAAAATACAAAATTCTACACTATCGATTTCCTTAATTTAATAATTCAATACTAATTTATTAGCATTGTATTAATTTATTTATTAACCTAGTATTATATTATTTTGAAAGTTTTGTATCTATTTAGACTGTATAAAAGATTATTAATAGTAACATTGTTGTATACTTTAGTAACATATCCAAAATCCTGTGCTATTTTCACTTAGATTAAATGAAATTTGTTTTTCTGAGGCATTAATATATTATTTTTCATATTTATTAATGTAATAGTCGGTAATATTATTTTAATTAGCCAGGAAAGATAATTTATTTTTAATAATTTTGTATTTTTTAGCAAGGAGTTTGATGGATCCGAAATTTAAAAAAAAAAAATAATATAATTTAAACTCTAGTAATTATTTTGTATTTAATAAGTTATAAAACCAAAGGATTCTTATAACAGTATTTTTCCTGGCTTTAGTTATGAAATCTTTCTGCAATAAAAGTGTGATTATTTTTTCCTCTTTTCCTCCTAAAATGTTGAATAATTGGCTGATTATTCAGAAAGTGCACATTGTGCAAATTATGAGATTACCTCTTAAATAGAGGAGGAATTTTTCTTAAAAAAACAAAACAAGCATTAATACTACTTCCCTAATACTGTAATTTATAGTGAATATAAGGAAAAATCAATAATATACACTTGTCAACCGTGCTTTAATTAATTATATTGCAGTTCAATTGGATGCAATAAAAAATACATAATTTATTCATCTTATTTGTGAAAAATCCAAAAATACTTTTTGTTTTAAAATAAAATTATTTCAATTACCAATTAACAACATTTCATACGGATGTTACAACTGAAATGAAAATAAATTAAAAAAAAAAAAAAAAAAAAGTTGTAGAAAATTAAAAATACCCTAACCTAGACGGAACCAGATTATTTGATCCGAACAGCCTAGAAATTAAAAAAAAAAAAAAAAAAAAAAGAAGAAGAGGAAATTAAATAAATTGTTTCAATATTCAGTGCATTAAAATTTTCATAAAATTTAAATTGTTGTAGAAAACTTTTGACCAAAACTGTATCCAGTATACTATATATGTAACTAATTTACTTCAGTCATTTAAACCGAAACCTTAGCTGACAAATTTTATACTCAATTAATTGTACTAAAATAATAATAAAAACAATGTTAAAAAAATTAAAATATTTAATACTGCACTGAACATTGTTACACTCTCTGCATAAAATACCTGTGCAAATAATAACCCAATGATCTAGTTAGTGCTAAATGTTACCTTAATAAGCTTATTTATCTTTGACTTTAATTTTTCATTGACAAAAGAGTATTAAGGAAGTTTGTCAAAAATACTAAACAGGTACAGTGTGTAGTATATTTTTTAAATTGATAAAAAACTATAATTTGATTTTAAATGAGTAATTAATTACAATTAACATATACAATCTATATTAACAACATAATATTAAATAATTATATTTCCACAAAATTAATAATAATAAACAATCATAAAAATCTCTTAAATAATAACAGCAACCAAAAGCATACAGCCATCAATACTGTTGTTATTTATTCTAGTAGGAATACATTTGGCTTCTTGAAAAATGTACTTTACCAAACTCGGTAAGCACAATCAATTAACAGTTAGCTATTGTGTACAAAAAATTTTTTTAACAAAAAATATATATATTTATAATAATAAGAAATAATTTCTAAACATTATTTGCCGGACTAAAAATTAAATCTTATACAAAAACTGACATCAAAATCATATAACAAATGATTTCAGACTAATAATTATTAACAATATCTACATAATACAATTAGACCATTTTTTGTTTTATTTAACAATAAAATTTAAGAATCAAAATTACTTTTTTTCTGTATTTAACAAATGTTATCAAATGGCAGATAATATGAGCATACTTTAATGTTTAAAAAACCGTACAACATATCTATTTATACATAGTTTGGTGAAAAATACACTCACACAAATATTTCACAATATATTCAATATATAAATCTTTGGTGAATAAGACACAGGTTAGAAAAAATTACATATATACAGCAAGCTTTTTTTTTTTTCCTTCTTTAGGTGCTTAATTTTAAGCATTCCAATTTATGACAATAGAGTTGCTTCTTACAGGAGTCACAAACAAAAACTATTTCAATCTGTTAAGGGGAATGAATAACCATCATATGAAGACCAAAATAATATCCTTTGAAAAAAATTTAAAATTCTTAAAGCCTAGCAGCATTCAAAGAACTTTGTAGGGTCATGTCAGACGTTTCTATTTTATCAGTGATAGATATGTCTCCACGAGGTTTATCAGATTAACAATGAGAACAGTAAAAAAAATACAAGCTGATTGACTACTGATAAATAGTATTGTTTCTTGAAAAGAATACTGGCTGTCAAAAATATATATATTGTTTCTGATTTTTTTATTTTAATTATCTACCAATATTTTAAAAATATAAGTATCCATATTTATATACTTTTCTTTTTTTCCGCCATCCCAACCAAACCCCTGATGAGAGAGCATATAGAAATAAACATTTGGAAACAGCTATCAATTTACTAGAGTAATTTTAAACTAATTCTCTGATATTATGCTACATAAATACCTGAATCTGAAAAATATTTATATAGTTCACTATCTATGGAAATTTGAGAACCTTCTGACAAGGCACTAATCACATAAAATAAAATAAACTTATTAACAAAAAGGAGCAAACTAAAGCATTGGCAAAGTAAAAATTTAATAAGAATTTTATATAGGGTCTGCCTTATTCTTATTTTTAAAAATATTTTACAGTGATATTATTTTTTTTAGTTATCAACTCAGATTAAATTAGAAACTTTTTTACTTAATAGAAATCCTTATAAAAGCAACTTTACTGTCATTTATTTGAAATAATCTTTTGTACATACTCAATGAACAATTTTAACACATCTATTGTTTGTTATATAATTATACACTTATGCTAAACACATTTCATAAAAAATACATTCAAACTCTTTTGATTTTTATAATCCATTCAATATATAAACTTTATAATTAAAAACATTCAACATTTGTAACATAACTTTAATTCAACTCTAATTAAATTTAACAAATACAGAAAAACATCATATTGCTTTAATTTCTTATTCTTTTTTTTTTTTTAAATCTCACTTCCTTTCTTTTATTTCTCAACTACAAAAAAACTTTCCCTTATAATTTAACAAAAGCTATACATTTATGGAATAACGACTTAGCTAGATATACATTAAATATAATTCTATAAAGCTCGATGTGAGTGCAGTTGTCTGCAAGGCTCTCAAAGTGTTTTTATTCAACACACCAATATGATCATTCATGCATATTCAATAAACCGATGTAATACTAAAATATCTAGAAAAGGCAGAGATGGAAAATATAATCTTTGTGGTGAAAGATCATTTAAAAATTTCTCACAGTTTTTCTTTATTCTGCTCATAGTAAATAATAGAAAAATTACCAAATATTCAATATATAAAATTATTATTTTTTTTTAAACAATAAAAATGTATATAAATGATGAAATTAGAAAATCCAAAGCTAAGAATTTTCAACTTATGTATATTAGAAAGTTTGAGAAGGACAACGTAAGTGATGACAAATTTATTGAATATACAATTATTAAAAACAGAATAGTTTCAAGCAGCTAATACGATTTTAAGAGAATATCATATAAATGAAGCAATGAACAAATCACCACTCTCTCTCTCTTTCTCTCGCAAAGTATTGGTGTTTTATAGAAAGTGAAAGAACACTTACCATACTACCTTTTCTCAGCTGCAAATCAAGCCACAATATTTGATTCCAATATATTGTAAAAGGGAAAAATGCCAAGAATACATGAAAATTTTAATCACATGGTACTCATGACAGGGAGTCTTAAAAAAGTAAATAAATGGTATTTTGCTTGAGGCTTTGAATAAAGTACAAAAGACCTAATTTCATTGGTTAAGATGATTATAAAACACAATAATCTAATAGAAATGATTTTGTGGCAGCCTTATGTGTTCCTTAACAGTAAGCAAATACATTGTTACCTGCAAGGCAACAACTATTAATAAGTATATACATATACACACATGCATATATATACATACTTATTTTTTGATGACATATATATATACATTAATTCAGTTGCACATTCAATATTCTTAAAACGCTGCATGATTGTGGGTAAAGGCAAGTTCATTAAAACACGCTATTTGCAAACAGTACAAACAAGTACTTAACACTTAGGCCATTATCATTGATATTTAGCATCTGGTGCTTAAAAAAAAATTAACAGATGTGTCATATAGTGGGAAACCCTTTTGTGAAAGAAAAATGATTTATCGATTTGATCTCAAATTGATTCAGTATTTAACATGAAAAGATATCAATTTTTGCCTTAAAGTAAACAATAATAAAAATAAGAGTTTCTCATACATTTTCAGCATCAAAATTACTTATAAACACATATGAAATTATATAGCTTTTATCGCATATACAAAAAACAACGTATTTACAAATTTTATAAAATATTTTTTTATTTATAACTTTTTTTTTAGTAATGAAGTAGAAATACGGTGGATTTTTTATTATACAGTTATGACTTGCAGTATATAAATTTAATATAAACCAATTTATTTATAAATGCTTTTAACAGCAAAAAGTCTTTGTGTGCTTCAGGTTTCAGTAGACAATGTAGCAGCTCTCATCCTTTATATTGCATTTATCACATATAAAGTTGCAAAAAGCCCATTAAGTCTTTTCATATAATAATTTTTAGAAAATTATTGATACTACAAAATAAATGAATATTTTTATATATCCTGATAAATTAGCATTGACAGAAGCAGAAAAGCAAAACAAATTTTAAACAGGACAACTATTTTTAAACTATTTGGTCCACAGCCCAGCAAATATTGGATATTTACACATTTTGCACACAATTTTAATATAATCATCTCTGTTTGAGAATTTAATGTATTAAGAAATTGAGTGCAATTGGTTGCTCGCAAGGAAAAATATTTACATCATGTATAATATTGTGCTAAAAAAAACAAATCTATTACCTTTCATGAGATATCTCTATCGAATAAAAAACTTAAAAAACTACAATTTCAATTTAAAAAACAAAATACCAAAATTAAAAAAACAAAACAATTAATTTATTTTAATGTATGGTAATGGGTCACAAATAGGTTAAAGTGATAAATTTAACTATAGAAACCATCTAAGAACTGTGATCCTATATTAGTAATCAATAAAAATCAAGATAATGAAATGAGGAGCAAAAGAATCATAAAACCTGGCAAGACCAAGAGATAATTTTATTTAGCTTAGCATAATTTACTTTCATTTTCTCCTTTAATAATACACTTGCCATTGTAAAAAATTATACAAAAAAATTATCTGTTTTTGTAACAAAATTATGTAATTTTTTAACATAATTTGTAATTATGTTGTAATGTTCACCTAAATTAACTCTTTTAATTAAATAAAAAAAATTGAACAACTAGGATAGTTCATAATCAATGATGTGATAAGTGCAAAATATAACACAAACAAAACTAACCGTAATGTTTTGAACTGTGTAGAAGAGTGCTTTGAACAAAATTTTTTTAATAGATAGGCATTAAATTATACATATTACAATTAATTTATGAAATTATTTACTAGTTAGTCCCTAATATATTTTGTTTGCTTTTCTGCATAAAGAAAAAGTAAGTTAAAGGAGAACAATTAAATTTTTTATTATAAAAAAATTATAAATAATAAAATATAATAATAAAAATAAAGGACAGAAATCAGGAGATTGACTCAGGGCATATTTAAAAAGAAATAAAGTATACTTAATAGTTTTTGTGCAACATATTAATATGTGATAAATAAACAATTTATATGTATGAATAAGGTCCATCAGTGAGAGCGCTACAAAGCAATAGTCAGGAATTATCGTCTTTCCCTTTCTGACCTCTGTTGGGTTTATATTCCATTCCAGGATCAAACTGCATTAAGACAAATACCTGCACCAAAAAGAAAACAATATCAATATTATTTATACTACATTAATTTATCATATGTATATACATAAGATTATTTATCCTAAGCAGGCTATTTATAAGAACTAAGTCCATTTCAAACTTCTAAACCATGGCTGCTTTTGACAACTTTATCTATCCATGGTCTGTCCAATTTTAGAATATTGCTCTGTTGTTTGGAATCCGTATTAGAAAAATGATATTGACGCTTTTGATTTTTCTTCATTAACCCTTTGCACTTGAGGGCTCCAGAGTGGAGCCATTTAAAATTTGTCTTCAAACTCGAGGGCTACAGAGACAATGCAAATCATTTTCAGTCCAGACAATATCAGGACAAAGACAAACAGTAAAAACTATTGTGTATAAGATATTTCGTTTTTGGAAACAAATGACAGTCGCGGCTCATGGATTATTTCACTGGTAATCTGAATGAAAAAAAACTTCAAGTGCAAAGGGTTAAGTGTATTATATAGTAGTCCAGAACTTTGTCTTTGCCACTTTCAACAGCCAATTCAATTTTAAAAGAACGAATGATAAGGAGTATTATAGCAGTGTTTTAAAACAATATATTATTTATAATCAATTTTCCAATCAGTTTATTCCATAATTGTTTATAGTTATGACATCTGACCCTGGATTGTTTAGTAATAGGGAACTGGGGAAGTGGGTGAGAGAGAAGCAGAAAAAAAAAACTTTACTGTTCAAATTACTGCAAAAAAAGAATACAGTTTCATATAAACTATATCCTTTGAGATCTAATTTTCATAAACTTGTTATTTTAACATTTTACATGCAATTAAAGAAATATTATCACAAAAAATTTAGCTTCTACCCAAACACGACCTTTATACTACATTATTTAATTTCTATATCATTAAAAAAAAAAGTGAAATATATCCATATGATTACTTACCTGATCAGTAGGAAGTAGTGAAAAATCATCTGGTGGATTAGTTATCACATAGCGTTTTGATGAAGCATCACATGAAGAACTTGTATCACGGAACCTGAAGGGGATTAATGTTTCATAAGTATTATCTAAATATTATTAAAGAAAATCAAAGCAATTTTATTAGTATTCATTATTTTATTTAATGCTTAAGTTTTAAAATGCTATTCAATATGATTAATGAATGAATTCATAATTTCGTGATTTCATTATTAATGGTTTAATTTATTCATCTGCTTGAAATAAGTAATTTTATTCTTAACTCATTACTGACCAGATGTCCTCAAACTTCACAGTATTTAAAAGTTTATCTAGTAAAAGAATTTCTGTTATTGCCATAACAATATCACCTGTTGGGTAATAATAATAACTGTAGATAACATATATTAGTACTTGAATACACGTATCTATTGCAGAAACAAGATACTCGAAAATAGTCTATTTGGTCCAAAAGGCTAAATCAACTGAATAAAAAATAATATTATTAAGTTTAAAGGTTTTCTATTGTGAAGTTTCTAGAATTTAATCAGATATGAGAATTAAAGTAAGTGTTTTATCTTTCTTACCTATATAGTCCTATACACAGCATTCCATAGCTTTTCAGAGCAGCAACAAATAGGTCACCATACTTTCCTGCTTCTCCGAACTGTGCCAAAGGCCCATCATACAGGGAAATTTGACCAACTCGACATCTATCACGATTTGACAAGCTATCAGAAGTACTGTAAAATTAAAAACGATACTGATTAATTGATAGTTATAAGTTTCACAAAACAAAGATGAGGATAATTTTCCTAAAACAGAGAAATTTTAATTGTATTGTTTGTAAAGTTAGTGGAAACGTACTTAGCAAGCACCACAATGAAGTAAGCCATCGATTTGTATTATGTGATCTTTTTAAGTTATAATTAAAAAAAGTTACCTGTATCCACCTCTTAGACCAGCTCCCTCCGCTAAAATCAGTTCCAGTTCAGGTGTTGCTCCTCCAGTTATCAAAGACCTTATTAAAGTCAATGCATTTTGGTTGAAGTATGTCTGTTCAACATAAATAATGCTTGTGAAATTAGGAGAAAATATTGACTTTATTTATAAGAAGAAATAGATAAACAAAAATTTTATTAAAACAGTGACTTGCCTTGCCAAACTTGCCTAAACAAATCTTACAAAAATTTATAGTGTTACATGACATTGACAATTAGTCAAGAAGTAGAGGGGATGTGCTGAGCTCAGACAGCACTCTCATTCTAAAACCAAGTGGTTGCTCAGCCAAAATAGACATGAGCTCTGATTAGTAATGAAAGTACTCACAGACCACTGTAGACTTGAAAGAAACCATAAAATTTGTACAAAAGTACATGATGAAACCAGCCACTTGTGCAAACAGACTTCAGAGACAGCTCTAAACAATACTACATGATTGTGACCCTTAAGTGTCACAAAGGTACAGTCTTCTGGGCTCTGATAAAATTCTAGAACGTAATGCTTCCTCCATTGAGCGGGGATTGTTAGCTATTCATATTTTTGAATATCATTAGAAAAACTAGAAGATTCAAATTTTTTTTATAAGGGTAGGCGCAATGTACTCCCACTTTTATCTGTGCTATTACATTGACATTTGTTGTATTTAGCAACCTTTATCTCTACCCAACTACTTATTACATTCAATGTTTGGAATCTATTCTGCTAGACAACAAAAAAATCTTGATTTAAAAAATGTACAATGTACATCTCTCTAATCTCTTCTATCAAACAAATCTTTATCATAATATAGCCATGGTTTTTCATAACTTAGCTTATAGAAAAGGCACAGAAAATGAAGCATCAATGGGGAAAAAAGTTTAAAAAGGGGAATTTAAGTTCGACAGCTAGCAATGAGAGAGATCTGTAATTCTTAAGAGAGATAATATCTAACCATGAGCACTGTTTGAGTCTTGAATGGTTACATTTATTATCCATTTATTGTATATACCAATTATGGGTTGATAAGTATGCAGTGTGTTTTAGCAAGTTGATCTAAATACATCAGCAGCATTACTGAATAAAGCGTTCCTCTCTACTTCAGGTATAAAAACTTATAATATTTAAATATCTCAATATTTTTCTAATTATGGAGCCTAACCAACATTTTATTTTTATATGGAAGATATTAACATTTTTTTTTTTTTTTTATTAACCGGCCAGCAAGGATCACGTGAATATCATTTTCAATTCATCCTCACACCTTCTACCTTCCTTTTACTCCAATACCCTTTCATCCTCCTGGACTGTTCCTCTTGCTCTTCCTCAGTCCATTTTCTTCCTTGTCTCTGCTTCTTTCCCACTACTAACATTTTATTAGTTATATGAAAGATATTAATTAGTTATATCATTTCTACTTCTTCTTTTAACTAAGTAGAAATTCAATCCACGTAGTTAGGATCCATCAAGACAATTACTGATGGAGCCACTCCATGGTACCAGGAGAAGAGGAAGACCAAAGCTGCAATGAGTTGATGGTGTTGCTGGTGTTACAACAAATATGCTGGAGCTTCGGAATTGGATGGCGGCTGCAAGGGACCGAGACAACTGGTGGGAGCTGCAGGAGGAGGCCAGGATTTGACACTGGATTGTAGAGCCACACTAGTAGTAGTAGTAGAAATTCAATTTAAATGTGTTCTTATTAAAATTGTTTATTTTGAATTTATTAGTCTTTAGCAAAAACCTGTTGTTCTCATGAAATTTAGCAATGTCTAATTGATGCAATATTTTTTGATGGAGAGTATATATATTTATATGCATGAATATATAGATATATAAAAATCATTACCGTTGACATAAGAGAATCCAACACACTAACAGCAAATGCTGTTCCACAAGCAAATGGTTGTGTTAAATACAGTTCAGTGTCGGGGTCATCATCATCATCCTGATCAAGAAACTGTACATTACTATCATTAACTAGTTCTGAAACAAAAACAAAAAATATGAAGATATATTTTTATCAAACTCTTAAATTATCAAGCAAAAAGAATTTCATCATGAAATGTAAGCACTTTAAGGATTTTTTTACCAGTTATCATAGGCACATTGGCTCCATAAACAGATCCCCTCCTCTGAAGAACAATAGGACCGCTGACAGAGGTTAAAGTTTCATTGGCTGATACAACACCCGATTCATCTAGTTGAACAGGAAGAATTAAAATAATATTGATTTAAAAGCAATAAAGTCATAGACGTTAATTTAATACAATATAATAAAAGATGGTTTGGTACAAGTTTGGTACTTGGTATAAAAGGTACTCAAACAGCAAGACAACTAGATTTTGGGTACCTATATTTGACCACCACCCAGACCATCTTCCTTCAATTCTATATATAATGTGAAGTAATTACAATCATCAACAAATTACTGTAATTTAAAATTACATACTTTTTATATCACATTTAAAAGTAATTATAATAAACTATTACAATTATTTTATGAAAAGAAATAAAAAGAAGAAATTAGGAATTATTTTGCTTAAAATAAGAAAAATTGTAATATATTTGTTTTTATAAACATTCAAACTAAATATTTAGTTAAATAACTATTATATAATTTAACAAGTAGTTTGATGAAGCAACTAACTAGTAGTTGAGGAAGTAGTCTTCAAGGTAATAATTTGTATAGTAAAAAAAAAAAAAGTTCAAGTAGTTTTATAAGTAAATGACGTAATGATCTGGATATATTAATTTTCTATTCCCATTAGGTTCCAAAAATCAATATTTAAGGCATTGAATACCAAAACAATTATTAATTTTATATAAATTAATCAATAATAAATGATATTCAGCTACAACACAACAATGCAAGGCCATTCCCAGTTAATGCCATTAAATCAAAATACAAGACTATCAAGTGAAAAAGAATTCAAGAGAACCTATGAGCATGACTCCCAACAATGCCAGACTATAGTAGTGAAATCTTTAGAGCATGTACTTTTTACTTCTTCAACGCAAACAAAAAAAGTTAATAAAACAAAATTAAATAATTAGTGTGAGCTTAAAATTAAAGTGACCAGCCATCCAACATTAGGTTGGATTGTCTCACATTTAGGTCCTCCAAATCATTAAAAAAATTTATAGTATGAATTATTAAATCTTTATTTGTAATGTTGATGTTTTATGTCTATCTATTTTGGTTTAAAATATATAACTGAAGCAGAAAATTAACATAAACTTTTTTTAAATGTCTGTTACACATTACATTGTAAAACATCTGGTCATGTTAGTCTTAATGCAAGAAAGCAAATAAAATTAAATAATAACTATAAAAATAAAATACTAGATCAGCAAACAAGTTTATTAATAATTTAATAATGAGAAAATCATAACTTACATAGTCTTTTAACAGGATTAGATATTTGTTTTAATATTTTTAATTCTGGTTAAAAAGTATAGTTAGACCAAAAAACATAAATACCCAATCAATCAATTCTGGTGATGAAATAACAAACAATAAAAGAATAATATTTTATACCAAATGAATAGTGATGTAACAAAGCACCTTGATTCAAGACCCCTATTGTATCGTCAAAAGTCATTGCTTTAATATTTAGTGAAGCAAGGATTGCTTCCTTATCTGCTAATGTAGGATCATCATTACTAGGCACTTTAGCTGATAGTATTACACACATATCACATAAGTTTACGTTAACTGCCCTTAGGTCTGCCCTGCTCAGAGGAGAACCCTGAAATTAAAAAATGAGATAAGTAAACTCTTTTGAGAGAAAAAAAAAATCAACACCTTATTTTCTACTTTTTAACAAAAAATATACCTGAATTTCAAATATTCTAAATCAAAAGAAGAATGTACAAATTATCACCCATTATGGTACCTTTTCAATCAAAATTTTCAGCTTCAAAAACCGGGACCATAAGTGAAACAACATAGAGCTTGTGATTCACTAAAAAATCTTTCATAAATGAAAATTAGTTCAAAACATCTGCTAAGTACTCCTTGAAATACATGAGTGCGAATCATTCTACAACAGAGACCAAGCAAAGCAAGATCTAAAGATCTTAAAGAATGTATTGTACTAGAGTAATCTAAAAGGCATTGAGGTAGATATAAAATAAATAGAATTGGGCTAAATAACAAAAAACTTCTTTTCTATATATCACATGCAATTAGAACAAAGACACAGGTCATTAACCTTCTCATGGTAAAATTAAAATCAGATATTAAAGATAAATACAAGATTAAAGTGGTTTATCTATTGTTAATTTTCCGCTGCTCTTCTCAAGTGCACTGGGTGGAAAAAATGCCATAAAGGTCAACTTTGAACGAAGTGGTGCAGATACTAGTGAGGATGGTGGCTATTGATTTTCCCCTGTGGGAAGAAGTGACCAATAATTTTTACTGGAGAGAAGAATCAGCAGAATTTTCCTAGAATCTGCAGCTAAAGATTGTCGAAAACCCTAACAAATGGAAAAAGATAGTCCGGGAGAATACAAATGGGGAATAGAGCCAATGGTGAGTGACAACCCAGATAAGGGAGTACCATGGCAATAATTCTCTTAAGCACAAATAGGTCGTTCCAGACTATTTTGTTCTACTATTCCTCACGTGTTATGAGATTTGGCCAGGTTACAGATCCCTAATACTGAGCATGTATTAATCAGGACTGCATTTGAGTGATCACAAGTTTAGAGAAAAAAGGGGTCAAGACCAGTATAACCTTGAAGCTTGAAAAATGAGACCAGCTAGAAGGATTTCAGTACAATGGAAACCACAAAACCAGAGTTTATATTGTTCTACATTCAATACTATCTTATTATGTGTAATATCCCACTATTGCAAACACCTGAACTACTCAATAGGTAAGGTAGAGTAGGGAAAAAAATATTTATTGTATTGGTTTATTTCTGCCAATAATAATATTTATTATTGGTTGTTTCTACCTAGGACCAACATGTGCTTTTAGATAATAGTTATGTGAAGTGATTGCAATAGATAAAAAAATGTATTGAATACGCATATTTTCTTTAACTACTTACATTAAGAACAGATATTTTGGGAAGATTTTGAAGCATTTTCCACTCCCTACGGATGTAATCAACTGCACCAACAATCACTACATGTTTCAACTCATGGTAATGAAAGTTGGATGCCCTCAATGGCATCACCAGGTTCCTTAGCCCAATGAGTGGTGAATCTGGATCAGCAAACAGGCAGACAACAACATGCCCGTTGAGAACTGTCATCGCCGCTTGGTTTCTGTCCTGTAAGATAACAAATAATTACGATAAATGGTTATAACCCTGTCATAATCATATCAACCATTTCACTGAATTTGAGATTTTGAATTTGACAACACCTATTAAAATAGCAAGATTATAAAATTGTTCTTATTTAATAATAACTGAAAACATTAAATATGATGTATGAAGAAACTTTATTTAAAAACCAAAAACTGTTTCAATAAAAAATACTTCAGGTTTTTTTTTTTTTTTGTAATATTGAAGAAGTAGCTGAAAAAGATCATTCATGGCCAAAAACTTTTTTGCAAAGATTTTATTTTTAGAATCATTGATATCCATTTAGTTACTAATAAAAGTTTCATAGCAGTATCATGATTTTGAAAGATCACAGGATTGTTTGAATGATAAAATGTTTACACTTGATTTTTTTTTTTAATGTTGAAGCAGTAATTAGCAAAAGAGTATTCATGGCCAAAATCCCTTTATGCAAAGATTTCATTTAGAGAATCCCATGTATAAATATATATATATATATTGTAACTTTAACAAAATGATTATGAGTTCATTATGAATGCTCTGATGCAGAGGACACTATTTAAATCAAAATGAATATTTCTTAGGTTTTTTTTACAAAATATATTTTGGGTAGTCTATTATTATCCATGCGTAATATTTTATAGATGGCCTGCCCTCGCTTGGAGAAAATAATTTTCTGAAGAAATGAAGGTGAGCCCTTTCTATATTGTCAGAATAGTACATTCTACAACATATGAATTGAATACAATAAAATGCTAAGTGTGATTGAGGTATTAATTCCTAAATATTGTGACCAAAAATTTAAGATAGAATTGATGGCTGTGCAGGTTTTATTTTTAGAATATTTTATGGAATTTAGAAAAAGATCAGAGTTAGAAATTGGAACACCTAAGTACGTATAGTTCGAAATGGTTTCAGTATGTAAATTATCATTTGTAACATGAGCAATTGTTTTATTTCTACCCTTGTGCCAGTGTAAAATTTTGTTTTTGATGCATTAATGTCTAATGCGTGTATGTTACAGTAAGTGGCTAATACTTTTAATATCAACCAACCACTGTAGCTATCTACTTCACCCGAACTATTTGTACCTATTATATTGTATAATATCCTATTATAATAGTGTGTGTGTGTGATCATCTGAATCTGATTGCATATTGTTTTAATCCATACCAGAATACAGTCTTCAAGATTTCTAGCTGGACTCCAATGAAACATTCCAGTTGAATCATACTTCATTTCTGTCTTCTCAAAATCAAAATCCTTAGCCTGATCGTCTGCTATTCCAACTTGTAAGCCCACTCCACTATTATTGTTCACATTATTGCCACCTGTATTCCGACTCGTAGGCCTATGCAAAATAAAAAGTAACTAAGCTGGTCTTATATTAAATTTATATAAAAAATATAAGTTCCAATTTTAATTTTTTTAAAAAAAATTAATAAAGAGATTTCTTAAAACATTATTTTAGTATTTTTTTTTAAATATAAAAATTTTTCAATAAAATTAAACTATTTGTAATAGGAAAATATATAATTAAAGGATAAAATCACACATAATAAATACAAATCACTATATATTAACATGCAGGTACATAATATCTACAATGCTAGAACATCTAGTGTTGTCTTATTTCACAATAAATTACTAACTAATCATTCGATTGGGATATAATGCTTCATAACTACTCCTCAAAATATGGCTGTTCCTATAAAATTAAAAATCCAATACATAATCTGAATGTTTAAGATTTACAGATGATTTCTAAAAATATAATTTGTAAAAATGGGTTAAGAATAAATGAAAACATTCATGCCTACATTTGTTTTTCATAAATTTGTAAACTTCCTGAAATAAGCTTTATGCTTCAATCATTAAACTACTACGAAAAACATGCACAATGTCAGATAGATAATCATGGATAGGAAAATTATCGACTATCTTATTAGTTAATCATGTTGAAAATGAAATATTTTTAAGAATAACACACTTACTACTAATCATTTCAACACGCAATAGAAAATATTTCAAATAATATATCCAATAATGTCAGAATTAAAGAAGAAAAACATATATAAATACATTTTCTATTTACTTATAATACCTTTAGTAAAAGTTAATGGTTCAGAATAATTAAAATTCTAACATTGACCACGCCAATGATATAGAGATTAATATCTTTGACTAAAAAACCCTGGAGATATGGGCTAAATTCCCAAGGACTAGAGAATTTTATATGCTCTGAAATCTTTATGCTGAAATCTGAAGCTGGCTTCACTCACCTCGCAAGGATGGCCAAGCAGCTATTTCAATAAAAATTTAGAAAAAAATCTATAGCCATCAGAAATTACATACTTGACACCATATACAAGGAGGTGACCAAGTTGGTAGGCCTTGTTTTTAAATGGAATGTCGAACCATGCATTTATTTATTTTATTTATTTAAACCAGCAATTCACAGTTATATATAAATTTTAAAATAATTATTATTTGTATAAACATACCATACTGATTACAATGCAATGAAATTCCAATCATAAATATTTTCTCTTGATATATTATAGTAGTACAAGTACAACATCTTACCAATTAATTTAAACTCAATCACAAAAAAATTTACTTCAAAAAACAAAACAAAATATGCTTTATTTCACTTTCTTGAAGTAGAAGATAAAATATTTTAAGTTTAAAATAAGAATATATAATTATAAAAAAGTAACATTATTTTAAAACCATTTATTAGGAAACAAATCATAAATATTACATGAAAACCCACATGAGATTTAAACTTTCTTTTGTAACTTTCCCATCCCTGATAAATTAAATCTACATTTTTTTTTTAATACAACTAAGAAGCAATAAAATAGTGTAACACAATATATCATCAAGCCATGCAATATAATATATTAAAAAAAAAATGAGAAAATCTAAAAATACAACAAAAAGAAATACCTAAACATATATTACAAAGGAGGAATAAGCAAACAATACAAGAAAAGCAAACAAAAAAACAAAACAAGTAAACAAAAAAGGTAAGTAATAACATAAAACAAAACAAAAGGGGGAAAGGTAAAAGTAGAACAGAGAAAGTGAAATAGTGAGAGACAGACAGATAGAGCGTACATGAGTTTTTTGACTTCATAAGCAAGATGGTAGCCCGCATACGCTGATTCCTCTTGAGGCCTGAAAAACATCGCCAAACATCACTCTGGTGCCTCCATGCCACCAATTGTTATCCAGGCTTCCTTCTCGAGAAATGATGGTCATAAGCATATATTCATGTCAAATTCAAACGACTACTTGAAATCATTCCAATATCAATTGAAAAAAGTTAAGTAAAAACTGGCACTATAGTTTAGCAATACTGAAATTGAATTACTGAGTAACTGAAAATTAAGTTTGTATCACTTAAAAATAATCAAAATTATAGTTATAAAAAAGAATGATAGGTTCAACATAATACAAACACATATAGAACATGGCAGTTAATGAAAATTGAAGTGGATTATGATTTTAATACCAAACAATCAAAAAAAATATTGATCACATAAGTTAAACACAATCCAGAAATACTAACACTTGGCTTCTTTGATTCAAAACTATAAAAAGCTTAAGCATTAGGTTCAAAACGTATTAATAAAGATTTACTGGCATCAACTTAAAATAATTTATTTTTAAAGGCCATTAAGAATACTGTTAACTATATTTTGCTTAAAGAAGTCAGAAAATGTTGAGGACAACACTTTGAAAAAAGGTGAGAGGTGGTATTAAGCAAAAATTGTGAAAAACAAAAAGTAAAAAAGATAGATTTATAAAAAAATCTATAAAAATATTAAAAAAACATGAAATTGTTAGTGAAAATAAAATTAATTCAGCAAAGTGCAACAAGTGAAGGAAAAGTGCAACAGAAAATGCCTTTACTGTGACATTATTATGTAAAAAACAAAACAAAATTTACTGCTAAATATTAGCAATACTATAGCATATTATTTAACTATCAATCGTTAATGTTAATGACAAGCAATAGTTTCAATCGACAATTTAAAAACAAGCTGAAATCATTAACCTTATTATGTTTTTCATTAACTAGAACAAAAATGGTTTCCAAGAGTAAGCAGAGCCTAATTTTTTGTCAGATGCAATTAAACTTTAACACAATCAAAATTAACAGCCAATCCAACAAAAGAGTAAAGAAAATTAAAATTAGTATTTATCAAATTTAACTAAAGTATACTAAATAGTTTTTCATATTTGTAGTTTTTTGTTTGTGTAACTAAAAAAAAAAAGAAAGTTTATTGATTATAACCATAACCATGATAGTCATCGATTTCATAAGCTTTATTTTTTGTATCAATGAAATTACGAGACAGCTTTGTAGTGAGTCAAACAGAAATATAATAATCTCCCCCAATAAAAAGCAATGGCTTCAAATGGAACTTGCGAATCAAAAGCTTCTGTGTTGTAAGTGCCAGGGCAGAACAAATCTGATTTAGTAAACAGCAAATTCGTGGGAGGAAAATCATAACTGTTTTACCAATAACAATTCTAATAAAAATTGAAATTGAATGAAAACATTTTGATTCTGTTTACTTAATAACAGATATGTTTAAACATACATAGAGATGAATATTCAAATAAAGTATATACAGCCTGTCATTGTTAATTAACACCTCCACTGAGAAGTCAGACTCTTTTCATCAGGCTTTTGAATGTAACATACAACTAGTGCTATGATACAATATTCAGCACCAGTGGAAATTACGGCATATTAAGGCACTACCTTTTGATACTTACAACTAATTGCCTCCAAAATGCAGAACAATACCAATTCACATTTACCACCTTAATCTTGCGGATCTAATCAGAGCAAAACTCAGTATAATCAAGCAGGGGTGTTATAAAAATACCCATTTACAATCAAAACTATGTTCATAGCATAAATGTCGCTGTATCTCAAAGAATGTTGGTTCCGACAGTGACTATAAGGACATGACAGCTTTTCCAGGCAGTATTACCTGTTTGTTGAAAAAAAAAAGAAGAAGGTTTTTCCAATGATAAACCCAGTTATAGTTTAGTTACGAGACAAAATTAACACAAGTATAATACATCCGCATTATATATTAAGTATACTTTGACAAGTTAAAGGAATGTTCAATAACAGGCATTAGTTGAAATAAGTACAGTGAAATTATATTCAAAAGAGTTATTTAAATGTCAGTTTTATGAGATAAGTTATTTATTACTGGAACTGATATGACACCAGATAATCAAAATCACAAAATAAAAAATCAACAATTCATCATAAAAGAGAAAAAAATTGTATATGTATAGATAATTAACTGTATAATTTCAAGTATGAAGAAGATGGTCAGGGTTGCAGTCAAAAAGAACAGAAATAGTTTACAACTATATATTATCCGACGTTTCGCCCCACTTTCCAGGGGACTTTTAAAAAGTCTGTAAAAAAAACTATGTAAAGCTATTATCTTGAACAGCCCTAATGAAGCCCTACGCAGTTGTGCGAAACATCGGATAATAAACGATTGTAAACTATTCTTGTTCTTTTTTACCACAACCCTGACCACCTTCTTCATGTTATAAAAATAGTGTAAAGAAATCTTATTAATTTTGTTTGTAAAGATAGACTTTTTTTACTAAAAAAATTAAGATAAATACCCTTTTATTCAATAATTTAATTAAGTTATTTCACATTTTAAAATATAATTATCTAAAAGACCAATGAATTCTTTATATTATTCATAATTGGTTAAAAATTTTAATATTTTTTAGTCTTCTAAATTTCTGTTTAATTAAATATGGCCCTTGAGATTTGTTTTCATCAAATTGAATTAGTTTTTGAAAAAAAAAAAAAAATCTTAAAGACAGTGGAAAAATATATATTTTTAAACACTTAAAAATTACTACAAACAGCAACAGTTCCTTATTTAAAAAGAATTGTAACGTATTTCCATGTTGAACCTAAACCTGAGGAATTTTTTGAGAAGAGATTTTGGAGAAAAACATAACAATGAAAAAAAAAAGTGAAAATTGTTGTTTTTGGTGAAAATAATTATATAACAAATAGTTAATCAAAAACAGCTCATCTAAGTATTAGAACAGAAAAAAAATTCTTAAAATTGATTTTGGTATCTAGTTATTTTCGAACCATGTTTTGAACTTTCATGGCTTGTAACACATAAGAGATTTTTACTCAAAAAATCATCTCAGTCCTGTCCATAACTTACAATCAATCATTAGGCACTCTCAAACTTCTATAGTTTGGTTGTTTAGAAAAAAAAATTCTTCAAAATAGAAAACAGTAATAACACTATGAAATTTTTCAAAATTCCTTTTTTTTTTTTTTTTTTTTTTTTTGACTTCAACTGATTTTCCAGTATCTTTAAATCATCATTGCTTGACATAAATTCTTGACCTTATTATTAAAAATTCTTTAAATGATGAAAAAGTTTTACATCAACTACAAGCAGTCATATCTAGAAGGACGAAAATGAGTTGTTTGACCCTCTTAATAACCAAAACATTCTATTTTTTTCAAAATTCGCCCTTTTCTAATGGATTCAAGGAATTCATAAAGTACAAATGTTATTTGTGAACTGAAAGATCCAGAACATATTAAATTTTAAAATGAAAATTCAGGTCTCATAGGGAAAAAATTTTGATATTCTTATCAGTCATCTGATTTATTTATTTTTCCAGAGCTGGTTAAGCCATCCATATTTACTGGATAAGAAAAGCCTTATCCATTCCACGTAAAATATGACCTGTAGCAGAACCCTAAATACATGAGTTAATATGAAAGAATTATGAATATGACTTATCATAATCTATTAGGACAATTTTTTTCAAGTTTTCTGAAAATTTAATTGTTTGGAGATGAGGTGCTTTTAAAATAACTGATTCATTTAGTTAATTTTTTTATATAAGAAATGCTGTAGGCAAAACTTATTGTTTAAAATATAGTACGAAATCTTCAATTTGAGTGTAAAAATAACAGATTAATTGATTGTTAATAAATTTATCAATGTTTAGTAATAATAATTATAGTTTTAAATTATTAACATAATCGTATAATTACTATTAATTATTATATTTATAACTATTCAATTTGATGGTTTATTATCTAATAAAAAGAATTTTTAATCTACAGATTATTAACAATTATTTCAATCAGAACTTCGATTTATTATATTTAGAATGTTTAAAAATAATAATTATACTTAACCAAATTGAATTAGAGAATAAAGCGTATAAAATAAGACCATAGCTGGAATTGTCTATCGACCTCGAGTTTGCAGTGGCACCAACTCGATTCTGGCCTAGGCAGGTTGATTTTTATTTCAAGGTGGCCTCACAGAATGAAAACGCAATCTTCCTACTCTGGTTAGAATAGATTGCTCTGACTACATCACACTTATTTTTGAATAATCCTCAAACAAATCTGACCTACACTTGATTTCCCAAAAATCCCTACACGCCAATATAGATTCCATCCAGGACACTCCACAGTTCAACAAGGCCTTCATATAGATGGCCACATATCCTTTGCAATTGAAAAAAAGCAATATAAACCTATCTGGATCTGTGTGTAGGTTTGAACTGCGGGAGACAGTTTAATCTTTGAACATCAAACGTATCCAATTCTTCCAGTCTAACATCCTTCGAAAAATAATCAATGCTCTGTATTATGTTACAAATAAGATCCTTCAACATGATCTCAACATCCGATTTGTTCTTGATCATCTAAATTCTAAAACTTTCATCAAACCCTTACTCATAATCCTCTGGCACAATCTCTATTTAGCTTCAACCATCCCTTAATCCTCCTCGAAAGTTGAAACATCAAAGAACCAGAAACTTCTTTTATATGTACTATTGGATTTCTGGCAAAGCCCAGCTTTTCCATTCAAGTTCAGAGCATCTGTGGATCTAATGCCTTCACCCAGTTTCTACTGACTCTTAATATCAGTGACATAGGGCAAGAGAGAAGTGCTGGAATCTCCTGGAGTCCTATCCTGCCAGACAAATGTGGATGGCAGAGCTTGGTTCAAGATTCCCAAGGCTGAATGTAATAACTAATATTGTACATAGGCATGAATCCATTCAAGATAATTTATTTTACATACTTAGTTTTCATGGTTTTAACCTAAATTGTTTACTTATATTGCTATTATTTAATTAGTTTATTTACTTGTGTTTACTTCTGATGTTCAAACATTATTTTATTTAGTTTATTATTATTATCCATTTTATTTTATATGTTTTTTATATTTATATTACATTTTATTTTGTTTATATCATTACATTTTAGTTTTATTTAATATGTATATATGGTATGATTGAATAATTACAGACATATTACCTACAGCTCTTAAGTATGGCAAACAATATTAATTTCAATAGAAAGTAAATTTTTGTTCATACTTCGCATATATGAGGGAGAAGAAAGATAGATATCTAATAAAAGAGTACTCGTACCTACTGCATAAATGGTTAATAACATGGCTGAATGACTAGTTTAGTGTTCTATTCTGAGACATTTCCTGTCTAATGACATTCTAGTTATTCATTATGAACCATTCTTATGATCTAACCAAAATATGATTCTAATCAAGGAGGGATAAGGTAAAGGATTTGATTTTTTTCAAGAAACTTTATTGGATCTTTTCTCTAACTAAAAAAAAAATTAATATAAATAGAATATTACTGAAACAAAACATTTGATTAATGTAGTTGTTTTATTTTGTTCATATCTAAGAAGTCCTCAAAAAATGTCAAAATATTATACATTTTGTCTATAAAACAATGCAAATTGAACCTCAAAACATATGAGCAGCAATAATTTATCGGAATTATTTCCACTAAGGTTTGTATTATATGAAAATGTTTTATTTTTTAAGAAATACGAGAAAAAGATCACAGAGTAATTTTTTTTAAATAACTTTTTTAGATTCAGCAATCCTTAAAACATGTAAATTAAGGGAAAAATCATGGGTCATTTTCTTGCCGTTAAACAGAAAAAAACGAGAAAGAAGAATTTAATTTATTGGAAAAATAAATAAAATAAGTTTATTTTAATAAATTGACACTGAATCTGTCAATTAAATTAAGGTAAATAATTTACCTTAGTTTTGGTACTACTTCAGAAACAATGTGAATGGTAATATTTTAAAAATTTACTTGTGTAATGTAATAGAGTAATGTCAATAACCCAACAATAGTTGGATGTAAAAATGTAAATAGAAGAATGAACATACATTTTTAAAAAATAATAATATAAAAATGCAATAGAAGAATACAAAAATTACAATTTTCATTTCCAAAGCTCATACTGAATTAATGCTCATATATTTATCTAAAAATAGCTATACTAGCAGGCTACTACTTTATACAGCTTTTTCAGGCTAATGTTTCATTTTAATTGGAATGATTCAGAAAGTAAGAAGTTTAAGTTTACAAATTCATGAAAACACATTTGAAATATTCCGAAATTAAAAAAAAACTTATCGAAATTAAATAAAATATTAAATTAAAAAAAACTTATATTAATAAATTATCCAGATTTTAAACATATTTTTCGAGAAAATAACGTGATTCAGTATAAAGTAATGGAATTCAATTAGATAAATCAAACCACAGTAGGAAAGACTTGGAGACATCAGGTCACTTCATAAATAATATTAGTTAGTATTAATAAACTTTTATCATCAAATTTATGTTGTTCCTAGTTTTTATGTTAGGCTTCTCGCTAATGAAAATCATGCTATTATGTACTTAATTTTTATCTGGTGAAATACCACAAGAAAATATGCTCATAGTGTTTGCTAGTCCCTCTACTTGTAAAATATTGGGACAAAAGATAAGTATTCCCCTGTTGAACATAAGAAAAAGTTAATTACTTAACGCTTATTTGGACATTACCGATAAATAAATTCCTACTCCCTGTAGAAATCTGTAGTAATTAAAACAATGAAGCATTATTAAAATTTGTCATGATCATTAAAAAAGTTAACAATTAAAGTTATTTTCTCTAGTGTTTTTTGCTGTTAGCAGTAGGAGAAGGGTTATGTACATCGCGTTCATAACTAAAGAAAGTATATGATGTCATAGATAATGTTAAAAAGTCAATGTTACACATTTTTAAAGGTACTTTGAGCAACAAAGTAATATATTCATGTTATTTAATAACTAACTAAATAACACGCAAAAAAATAACACATTTCTTTTGTCAAGATAAAGTATAGTTCACTTAAAGAAAGTGCAATCATTGAAACATAGACTGTTCCAAAAAAAGGTTGGGATCCAATGTATCTTAGCTTCAAAGGGGAAATTATTTAAGCAAAAAATTATTATTACTGAATTTCATATAAAATCTTTCATGATAGTTATCTTTGTGTAATTAATATCATTGTTTAAATTATATAGTCATTCATTCTATTAACTTGCAGAATCGTATCTTCATTTTGCTTATTGCTATAGATTGATAGAATAATATTCTAAGAAATAATCTGGTGCTGTGTGCACATCACACAGCAATCACTTACCATCCTACTTTAAGTTTAAGCTAATTTTTAAAAGTTTCAAAAGATCAATTTCTTGCTCATTCACGGTGGTAATGTTTTTACTTGCTATATTTCTGTATATGGATTAGAAAAAGTTAAAAAAAAAAAAAAAAAAAGAATATTAAATATTTCCATAGGAAAAAAATTCATGAACCAGCAAAAATCAAATAAAAATTCCAAATATAGCAGAAATGAGAAAGGTGATAAATACTGGGACACCCTTATATAACTATTCTTATTTCCAGAGCTTTTCAACCTGAGAAAATATTTCTCCTCAAGTTAATTATCAAATTCTTTCATACTTTAAATTTATTTTTATTTCTACTATAACTACTAACAATGAGAGATGGTTAATTATTTCCTATAAACAAAATCAAGGTAATACAGAGAAAGCTGTTTCGAAAATTCAGCATTCGGACCCAGCTAGACGATTTCAATAAGGATAACACTAAGAAGATATTAAAGACCATTTAATTATACATTGATATAACAAGTTTAATCAAAGTTGTCATAACCCTTTTGAAAAAATGGTTAAAAAAGTGTAAAATCGACCATATGAAAAGGCAACTCTAGTGAGTCTATTTTCTACTCAAAGTGAGTTGATACCCCACTTTGAATATGTAATTTAAATTTTATATAAATTTTTTTTTAGAGCTAAAGTGACTTTTTACAGACATAGAACATATAGCAAGACTGTTATTCAGGCCTAGAGGATCTTAGATATGGATTTCCATTGAGAACTTGGATTCAAAGTTTTCACGATCACAATACTTCTAATTACTATATATTTCATAAATAGGTTAGTGAACCCTATTCGCAAGAAATGGGAAAACAAAAAAGTAGGTAAGTAAAAGTAAAAATAGTGAGTTCAAGTATTTTAAGGCATTATTTGGAGAAAAAAAGGACTAAGTGCAAAGACCAAAAAAATATGTACAGTTGAAACGGGAGGGGTGTGGTATATAGCAGTGCTCAAATTCTTCAAAGTCTAAGATTATTCAAAAAAAGGATGTTTTGCATTAGGTGAAATCAGAGAGGGATGTGCACTTGAGACTTGCTTTCCAAATGTCAATGCTACTGATTCTGAAATTTATAATTGAACAGCTACATATTTTAAATGCTAAATACTATTATTGAATCAATAGAAACAAAGCTATTATTCAACAAACAAATGCTCTTACACATGATTAACATTTAGTCCACCCTCAAACCTAAAAATATCTGACCAAGATTGCTTCTGATCAATGTAAGGATAAAAGGACGACATGTCTCGAACTATGAGTGGGTGAAATTAAGAAACAAGAAGTTTCTCACCAAGTTCAGGAGCTGGTAAATTGGGTAGAGTTAGGAATACAATAATGAAAAATACTCTAATAATCATTTTTTCAAATAAAATAGTTTTACAAATAACATCTTCTAATTTGACTGCCAAAAATACTATTATTAAGTGACAAAGGAAATTTAACTTTATTGGACAGGTTTCTAAGATTTCTATAATCAAATTCATGTCAATATATGAATTTAGTTTATTACTGGATTTAATAAAGTTAAAAAGTGGCCTTCATTAAAACCTATAATTGCATTATCCTCCAGAAGAAAAACATAGATTTGTCTCTTGCAGAACTGACATGTTAATACAAAACAAAAAAAAAAAGAAAAGAAAACTTCAATTTTAATTCAAAATTTGAAAGTTCTGTCAAACTTAACTATCAAATCAAAATTATTCTTAAATAAATGAAAAAAAGACAAATTATTAAACAATGAACAAAAATACCAATGAAAATTTGACTAACAATTTATATATCTAAAAATATTTTAGAGTTGAGTAAAATGTACTGTTATTATTACTTCTTTTAATTACAATGCATACTGCAATTAATATGCAGTATGCATTGCAAGTAAAAAAAAAACACAAGTAACAGAGTCAATCCCTATGTAAACAGGGCCATTCTCCCAAAATGGCGGAATTTCGATTAAACTTAATCTAATATTTTTTCCTAACATTTTTTGAGTCATCTTTCTATTATATAACTGTTAGACATTCTGAGAATAGTTCTGAAGTAGGTACACATAAAAAGTAATATATAATGTTACATTATTTTTTAAGCTTTAAAAAGACAGTGGACTGATTCTGTTGACAAAAAAAATGGTCGACAACTTTTGATAATTTGGTTGGTGGTGAATAAACATAACTGCTACCCTTAGCCATTTGGCACCTTTACAATATTGTATATTAGTTTATATACAAATTTTTATTTCCTTCAATAAACCTCTAATTCAAGTTTCAGTAACCTGCTATTCATTGAGTCCCTAGGCATTTTGAAAACTAACATTTACAGAAGACTGTGAAATCAAACAGAATATTAATTTTAAAATGTTTAGATTACATATAAAAATTCAACATTTTTATTGCAACATATTTACTCTAAAACTTATTAATCAAAAGAACCAATCTAAAACTGTACCTACTCATAATGCAGAAAATCATGCCAGGGGACTGAATATAAAAAATAAACAACAACAAAAAACACTACGTTGTTTATAAAGATTTCTCTTCAAACAATTTGGTTTGGGAAGCAAATCGGAGAGGAACTCCATATGGAAAAATACTAAGGTAAAATCAGTGTTGCCATGAGAAGCAATTATTTTTCTCCTTTATCTCTTTAAATTCATAGGATATACAAAACCATTAAAGTCTGATTTTAACCAGTGGACTGGGATAAAATACTGTGCTGTATATTAAATTGTAAATGTAACTTTGTTTTTAAGTTAGATTTTTAAAGAAAGTTATGCAGAGAAACAAATGTTTCTGGTAAACATAACAACATACAAATAGTGATGAAGCTTCTATTAAAAAAATGAATCCAGTAATTCAACCTCATTGGTTTCATTTGTCAATTTAAGTACGATATCTAGCACCAGGGACCAGCCAAAGAACTGTGGATAACATTTTAATCATTAAACTAAAATTTTACCCAGGAAAACAACATAAAATCTTGTTCAATAGGTACCTTTGATACCACCACTCATTGTATTGGAAATGGAAGTTATTTTGTTATCATGCTGCAACAATCTCTCAATTAAAATTTTTTGGACAGAAATTCTACCATTTTGGAAGAATGAACCATAAATGAAATTTACATAAGTAGTCGGTGTAACTAGAGTGGTGGAAATGCATTTCTAATCAAGAAAACTGCCTATTCTTCAAAGGGTTAACATTAGTAAACCTTATCTCCAGATAAATGTATGAAACAATACATCAAATATAAATAATATCAAGCTTACTCACCAACTAGTTTAATCTTTCATTGAACGTAGATCCCAAGTTATCTCAATATATAAGAATTGTTTTAGTTTTGGTGTCATTAAATTAAAAATAAGTTTTTATGCAGAAATGTTACGACTAATAAAACTTTTGACCATAAAATATACTAAAAAAGTATGTTTTGTTTTTTAATGGCTTCTCAGTAGGAGGAGAGTAAATTGGAAACTTTTTTATTTTTTTCATCATAAATATAGAATTAAAAACATTTACAACAATCAAAAGTACATGACATTTTGAAAGGTAAATAATTTCAAATAATATAAATATTAATTTACTACATAATAATATTTAATTTTGAAAAATTGTATAAATGATTTAAATGACTATGCCAAAAAGGGAAAAAGAGGCAGGATGGAGAATCATAGTCAAAAGGGAAAGACAGGAAGGCAAACCACCTCTCACCACTCGTCTTTAACCAAAGATAAACAAGTGCTACTGCCAATAAAACTTTATTTATTGTATTTAAAGGACTATTGTTATTTTTATCCTATGGAAGGGTAAATGCCCTGATATGTGGCTCATTACAGGAAATTACCTCATAATTCTGAAAATTTCAAAGTCACATATATGGGTTCTAAATTTAACTTTTTTTCATTCTTTGCCAACAGGTAAAAAAAAAAAAAAAAAAAGAGAAAAGTTAAATATCAAAGAAACACATGAGTTTAAAAAAAATTACCTATAGCTAAAGAAATAAAAAAGAAAGTTTAATTTGATGTAATGATAGGTCGAGATTCGGAGCTAATTAATGAAGGATTTTAATTATTTTTACTCAGATGCCAAATATTTGAAATTAATACCATTGAAAATCTTAGGTGATGTGTATTATCGTATAAATGTTTCATAACAAGTATGAAGTAATGTTGTTACTGTAATGCATTTAAAATATGTGATAAGTTGAAATATAATATTTAGTCAATAAAACTAAGCTGTTTTAAGGCTGATCTATATCAGAATAGACTAAATTGGTGAGTCATGAAGCATATTGAAATATTCTATGACTTCAAATACAAGAAGTTAAAGTTATTATAGGGAGCGGGTATACGGTTCACCATTTTGACCTAGGCCATAGTGTATGATGCTTTTTCTGTGTTTGCCTTGAGTTACCCCCTTCAAATCTCAGAAAAACAAAGCAGTAGCAACCCCAAATTCAATTCATGGTTAAGCTTTCAAGTATTTAAGAATTTCACATTTAAAAAAAAAATATTTCTAAGAATTTTTTATTTTTTTTTTATTTCAATCATTTAAGAGGATACACCAAATATGCTCTTTGATACTTTTTTTTTTAGTGCTTGGTGAACCACATATACCTATAATACCTCCTTTTCTTTTTCCTTATCTAAAACTATAGCTGTGGCCATCAACTCCACATTTGAAAAAATTAATTAATAGAACTATGGTGAAAACAAATGATCGCAGATTTTGAAGTTATGACCGTAACAAAAAATGCCATAAACAACAGATGGTAACATGAATGCTGGAAAGAACCTAGTTTTTTCACCTCATGTGTGCCCTTTTAATTGATCTTAACCATAAAGAATAATTTCTCTATACAATCAATATAAAGATTGTTAAATGAAGCAGTAAAATTATCTGTCTTTAACTTCCATTAATTAATGATGATAGGCCAATGAATCACATCTATAGCCTTGTTTTCATTTACTTACTAAATAATATGAAATCAATAAGAAGGAGAGTCAATTTAAAAAAATAATAAATGACTCTCAGTAATTATAATTAGAAAAAGATGGTTAATTACATCTGCTAATGTTGTTATCTATGAAAGATTGACAATTTAAAATATTAATTCTACCAATTGTTTAGTTAAAACAAACTCAAGAATAACAGAAGAAATAAAACACCTGAGAAGATGATTGGGGGTGCGGTCAGTGAAGGACACAAATAATTATTTATTAGTGCCAACGCTTTAGCCAGAATTTCTAACCTTTATCAGGGCTAAGAACAAAAAACAAGATAACAACCAATGAATAAATAGAATGATTATAAAATAGGCAACATTATGGAAACATAAATAGCGTTGACAGACATGAATAGTTCATTATTATAAGAAAATAAAGGCTGTAAGATTTATTTTACAAATATATTTAATTACCTATATATATGTTCTATTTTCCATTTCTTTCAATGCTTTACTTTTAATAATTTTCATTTTGTACATATATTTACTAATTAGATTTTCATATGTATTTTATTATTTGTTCTTTCCTCTTACTTCATTTTAATATTACTCTTCTTTTACAGCCTTTATCTTCTTGTAATACTTTTCATGTCTGTCAACAATATTTACGTATCCGTAATGGTTATTATTTTCTAATCATTCTATATATCCTTTTATTCATTGGTTGACATCTTGTTTTCTGTCCTTAGCCCTGATGAAGGATAGAAATTCCGGCCAAAACATTGGGACTAATTATAAGTTCTTAGTAATTTGTTTCCTTCACTGACCGCACTCCCAACCATCTTCTGCTCACCTATAACCTACTCAGCATTATGAAGAAATAAAACAATGATCTGGACTAATTTGTTGATATCAGATGTATGAAAAAAAAATGAAATAAAGAATTTTAAGTAAGAAGCAAATACAAATTACCTCAAAACAACCAATATTCCAGATTTTTTTTTTTCAAAAATAACTTAGAAGTAACAAAACTCATCTCCTAACCACCAGAAATAACCCTAATGATCCTAACTTAAAATAAATTCATAAAAGAATAAAACACATAATTCAATGACTGTTATATACCTCAACACAACAAATTCCTAAGATACACTATATAATTAAATACAAACCAAATTGTATTGTATTTAATATCAGGATAGAAAAAAGAAAAAAGAATTTGATACAGAAGACATTATTCTGTAACTATTTCCTACAGTAATAGGCCAATTTATTTCTTATGAAAAATATCTTTTAAAAGTACTAATTTCAACAAATATACCTTCGTAATTTTATTTTCCAGCTTGAAATAATCCAAATAACAGTTTTAATTAACAGGTAATTAAAATGAATGTAAAGATCTGACTATAGTGCACATCAATTTGTGAATTTCTCGCCCTTTCTTTTAAAAGACCAAATATTTAATTTGAATAATAGTTAATCGAAATCCAGATAATCAGCATTCAGGAATAATAACAGCTGTTATTATATTTTTTAAAGTTCATTATAATTTTTAACACAAATTTAAAATTTTAAAAGAACTTTATAAAGCATCAATAAATTGCTTTTATTCAATTTTACTTAGCTCAAGCGAAATAGCAACAAGCGCTTATTTCTTTTGCTTATTATAAGTTGGAAAGAACATATTGCAGTTATTTATGTATGAGGCCAAACTTTAGCAAACATTTAATATTCTCATACTTAACATTATGCAAATATTGAGCAGAAAATAGCATACATTAGCAGCATTTATATTGTTTAAAAAAAATGAGATGACTTATTTTTAATCAGATCACCTATTTGAAATTAGTTACCTGTTGTAATTTTGATTGGTATTAGATTCATTCAATACTCTATTTACAGTTGGTTTGACTTTGTTGACTTGCTTGGTTGAATTCATGACAGGAGTAGAATTTCGCAGGTTCCTATTACCAACTTAAAACATAAATATAATTAGAAACATACAAGAATACTTTGCTTTGTTTATATACATAAATGAATTCATACATAAGCTTTTCTTACCTGAGTCTTCCCTATCACGACCGATGTCACCTATAAGTGCATAACATTTATATATAAGTAGGTATGAAAACAAAGATAAAAACTTGAAAATTTTCTTATGATCAAAGTAAATTATAACATTACCTAAAGAACAATTGAAGGGATTCATCTATTCTTAAAACATAATAGATATAATGTAAAATATGTAGATACAAAATATTTTGTTTCATTTCTACAGGTACTATACTGCCCTCCTTAATTAAATTGTCCTATCTGCAAAATTCCAATTTTTCAAATATCCGAAGACTGTGATATCTTCCATCTATTTTACTAACTTAAGATAACCTATCTACTCTGTACAGAGTGTAATTATGACTTGAATCATAGACATTTAATTTACAAAAAAAAACAAAAAACACTTCGCATCTTCAAAATACATTTAGGACAATTTAAATGAGGGTAGTATAGACCTTGGCATTCTCATGTTTGTGATGTATCATTGTTTCCAAAATATCAAGGAGTTTTATTTTTTTTAAAAAAATAAATAAGTATATACACATATATATAATAACAAAGATAATTGAATCATAGGTGCCTGGACAATATTATGAATTACTAAAATTAATGCATTTTATTGAAATGGTGATTAAATAGATTCTATATTCCATTTTGAAGAATATCCATCAAGTAAATGCTTCAAATATCAAGAAACGTTTAAAATGGTTTATAACAGTTATCTACAAATGCTGTATATGATAAGGTATGCACTTGGGAAAGGTTGAAATAAATAAATGTATGCACCTGCAGAAATGGAAAAGTTCTTCTTGAAATTTTTATGAATGACAAAATTTTTAATCTTGTGATCTTTAAAACACATCAGTCAGAGATTTTTTGAGTGAAAACTTATTTATTCTTCTTTTAAAATTTAAAAAAAAAAAACTATGATTTTATCAACATTTTTCCGGTACATGCCCTGTGGATATAGTATCAACTTCTAGAATACATGAGAATTTGTTTTTAAAGGAACTAGGAAACTAGATTGTATAAAACGTTAATCCAACCAGTGCTGCTCTATTCCTTGGCAACTTGGGCACTTTTGAAGGTCGATAAAAGGGATCTCCAAACGTTTGAGAGAAAGATGCTCAGACGCTATGGTCCAGTAAAGGATGGTTCAGCTTGGAGAAGACGCATGAATAGGGAAGTCTACTTGTTAATTGGTGAGCCTGATGTTGGAAAAATTGTGAGCATTGGTAGGCTGCGCTGGGCAGGCCACGTGGCAAGGATGGGAACTGATGAGATCCCAAATAAACTTCTCAATGAGCGCCTACATGGAACACAGCCGAGGGGCCGCCCAAAGCTTCGATGGTGTTAAAGAGGATTCAAGGGCTTGGAGTGAATTGAATAGCAGCTGCACTTGACAAATTAAACTGGTGGAAGCTGCTTGAGGAGGCCAGGATCCAGTAATGGGCTGTCGTGCCAATTGATGATGATGATGTTTTTAAAGGAATGTATTGTAAAGATATTGAAAATTACTGAAATATAAAAAATGGCAACTGAAGCACAAAAACCAATAATCATGAAAAGAAGAGATGGTTCATTACCATACATCTCGTTATAACAACCAACCCAACTTGACAGGAATCTATTGGTAGGCCAAAACCGTAAAAGAAATTTACTTTGACATAATTTAGTATCTTAGAATAAATAAATAAGACCTATGATTAAAACTGATAATCCATATGAACTGGGAAAACATGTTTTACCATTAAAACAGCAGTAAAGAACTCGAAAAAGATTTTAAGCTGAGCAGATTGAGCTTATCTACTATCACGTTCACTAATTTTTTGCTAACAAAGAAAAGTTGCAAAGGAATAAATTTAAACCCAAAATTCATATAAATCATTGAACTTTGATTCAAGTGGCATAAAACTCAGCATTGATTAATGTAAAAAACGTTATGAAAAATTAAGCTAAAAAAAATAAAGGAAATTAATATTTGATAACTAAATTCAAACAACAAATTCAAACAATGAACAAAATTCACTAAACACTATGACCACAAAAGATAAAACCAAATTAATTTAAGAACAATTGTTTTATAATAATAATATTCCTAATCCTCACCAAATACATATGTAAATATATAAATAGATACATACAAATATTAATTTGGTTTCATAGTGCTCTAAATTAGAAAAAAATAATAAATAGTTATTGTCGTAGCAACAATCAAGAAAATATCTAATAAATGTACATGGCTTAAAGAACAATATATCAAGATCATGGACCAGATAAGGAATAAGATGACTGAAAAGATCACATGGATGTCATAAATCATTATATAGATGTCATTTTTAGTGACATGCAAAAACAAATTAAAAAAAAAAAAGGTATTAGTCAAACTTCATGCAATTTTATTAAGAATTTGTTAATACAAAGATATTGTAGGAATGCAAGGGCAATTTTGGCTAAAACATAAAACTCAAAATAAAAATAAAATTTTATATCTGAATACAAATGATTAATTATTATATCTTTCCTTCTTTTAAATAATAGTAAAATTAGGTTTTGATAAAAGGAAAAATAGTTTGTCTTTCACTACTTCATATAAATCTGAAATTAAGTTCTCCAAGCACATAATATATAAAATCTTCAAAGCATACGGCATGTAAAAACTTTAAGTCAGAAAGTAAATAAGTTAACACTGAAATTAAAATTATGCTAAAACATAAAACAAGAATGGGGAAAAGCCATCAGCTCGCCAGAGCCTTTTCTAAACTGCAGCTGAAATTATAACTAACATAATTAAGATGAAAGTATGCAGATTCTTGTTAAAGAAAAAGACAAGATCAACAGAGATGAACAAAAGACACTGTGTAGTACTGTAAGAAAAAGGAGCACTTTAAGGGGAAAAAAACATATCGACACTGCATTATACAAAATGAAAACACTTTTAATAAATATAACTACTATATATGATGAAATAACACTCCAGCAAACTCCAAGTAGGTCTGGAGTATGTTGCTAGGTCAGAGCAGACCTCTGGGACCAGATATTTATTTTGCAATTGGCCTTCCAGCTTTAGCTAGTTTGGAAAAATAGCAAAACTCATTCCTCTATAACAACAAAGATGTGCTAAACCAGAAATAATATTAATAGAGATTCATTTTTATTTTCATAAAATTTTATTTTAATGATCATTGGATTGAGTTATTAATTTCCCAAATAATTTATTATCAATCAAAGCCTTTTATTATTTAAATCAACAAAACTCATTCTCAGAGAAAAATTATTTAATTTTATTTACTACATCTTATAAAATTTACATTAATATTATTTTACAGTAAATTATCAACAGACCACAGGAAAAAAAAAATTGCAGCAAACAATTATTTATTTCATCATTCAAAACTTTTCCTTCATTTCTAATATCAATTTGAGAGTTTCTTGAAGCCACTTCATAGCTTATTTTATTATACTCATTTATTATATGTTAGATAAATTTTTTATTTGAACACTAATAGTATGTATGTATCAAAAATATTTCCTATTTTTTTCTTTTTCTTTTATATGACAGAAATAATGTTTTATTAATTAAAATACTTTACTCAATTTCACACAGTTTTTATGCAGCAATTTTTAATAATCCACTATCACATATAAGAGTCAAGATTAAAATCATGACAATATAAAAGGAATAGCAATACTGAGGAACACAGAAACAGTCCTCTTATCATATTTTAATGATATTGATACTACTAATTTTTTATTTAAAATAGAAAAGGGTATTATTTTTTTAAATGGAAAAGAGTAGATCAATAGAATATGATATAAAGTAGATAGATAGAACACCAAAACTAAAGGTTTCAAATACAACACAAAAGCTGGATCAAAAAGTTAAAACAAATAATAAGAACAAACAAAAAACAAAACAAAAAAAAAAACTGAATCAGCTACCTCTGATGTGCACTTTCTTAGGAAGTTCTGGTGTTGTAAATGAAGGGGCAAGATGATGATCATCTGGAAGAGATACACCCCGCAATAAACATTTCAAATTTAGTACATAAGTATAATTTTAATTGTTAGATCCTACATATATAACATCAATATCTCTGGATTCTTAAAAAATTATGGTATGAAACAGCAATAGAAATGAGATTAAAAATTCATTTACCAATGATTGAAAAGTTAAAGATATAAACATAAATAAAAGAATGTTTGCACTATTTTTTTTTTTTTTTTATTCATAAGATCTATGTTAAGAAATAAACAATCCAGATACTTTGCCACCCAGTTCTGAATAAAATTCTAATAACCTCATTTAAAGCCTGATAATACAGCAATATAATTTGTAAAAGAATAATATATTTAGAACTGCTGGCAATTTATTTTTATAGTAAAGAAAATATTTTCAACTTAGTTATAACTATTTCAGACCAAATAACAATACTATTTTAATTTTAAAAAATAAATGCACAACTTCTAAAGATATCTATAATATAAAAAAACAGTAATTTGATAAAATATCATACTTAATTTTCAACTACAATAATCTACAAAGAATATATTTAGAAAATGTTCCATGCTTGGCTAAATAAGCTGTGCATAAGGTGCATTATTTCTAGAGAACATGTGCAATAAAATCTACAGATTGAAATTAACACAAGCACTTTAGATTTTGTATTTTAAATGACATTATTTTCCTTATGAGAAAGAGCTAACTTCTGCAGGATTTAGTAATGAGGTCATATTTTTTCAGCCTAACTTACTTGAGTATGTAATCTCCTCACCTAATAAGACAGACAAAAAAAAAAAAAATGTTGAAACAAAAAAATTAACTGTTACACCCCTCTCATCTTTTTTTTTTATCTTCTAAAAAGAGTCACTTCTAAACACCAAAACTAATTTCTACAAACAGCACTATCATTTAGTTTAAACATTTATAGAATATAATCTATAATGGACTTTTCATTCAGCATTTACTTCTAATTATTTTATTTATGTCCTAAACATAAGGTCGAACAATATTTTTTAGAATTTCAAAACATGCCGAACAAGCTAACACATTGAATTATGTTTATAACATTAACACAACATTGATATGAAGGATTAAATTAATGATACTGTTAAGTACAGTCACTATTAAAAAAATAAGTAAATAAAAAAAAAATGAAAAAGTGCATATTTAATCAAAGTCACAATAGAAGAAGTGTGCCATGTACGTCAAAGTCTATTTGTACCAAATCAAAATCAAATGTAGCCTTTTTTAAAACACTTTTAGACTTTTTCCTAATTACACATAACTCTTCCAATCTCAATTTTGAATCAATTTACATCATTTGAGGTGATTAGTTTCAAAACCATCATAATCTACTTACTAAAATATTTTTTTCATTTTAAGTCCTTAATGTCTCAAATTAGATAAGTGTTATTAACCGGAAGTGTTCTACTTTAAAATTAAGTTCAAATTAAGGGATTTGTTAGGTCAAATAGGACACAATCATATATTATTGCCGTCTCTTACAAATTTTTTTAGGATGGATTGAGCCAGTTTTGAAACTAATCACCTCCGTGATAACAATTTTCATCTCATTTTTAGCTTCTAAAAACAATTAGAAATAAAATAAATGTAAAGAATAAATGCTCCCAAAAATTTTATTTTTAGATTTTTTCCCTCAATCATAGATTTATTATTTTGTCAAATTAGAATAAGAAAAGAAAAGCTATTGATTGTTAAAATATTTTCCACTAGTATTTTTTAATGAATACTATTACTATTTTGCACTAAATAAAAATATTGAAAAAAATATATTTATTATAATTGTTTTACTCTTTCACCCTTTACACTTCCACCCATTTCACTATAATTTTAATTTCAGAATGATATGTAAGAATCACAAAAGAAATGAAATTGTTTAATATAAAAATAGAATATATTAATATTAGGATAGAAGGAATTATAATCACCTAAGGGGAGGGAAGGAAGCTCAGGCTGAGTTTGAATGGCAGATGTATAAAAATATATTCTTTTATCTTCTAACAGGAAAATGAAAAGTGTTGATGACTCTTAAGAGTAGGATCTTAACACCAATTATCATAAAATGAACCTACAAATGTTCAGCAATAGGAAAATCTTGTAACCAGGGCAATCTAGATCTAAACAGGTTTAAAAATGATCTGTATGCTGAAATGAATCACCTAGAGATCATGCTGGATAAAAAATGATATCTGAGCCCGTGGGAAATAAGCCTAAGCTATGGTAACAAAGCCAGGGAATTCACAGATATAATATTTACTGGAGAAAGCATCAGTCTGATTTTATCTGAATAGCTCTTCGAGGAAAATGAGCACAAAATTCAACTACTATCAGATATTACAGTACAAGACTTTTTACCAGGATTTTTAAAACTATCCAATAAGGACTTTGGCTATGGTTGCAATCTGAGTTCTAAGCACTGTGAATCAATAAATCCATTGAGTAGTAGAAGATTCCCAAACACCATCAGACAACCTTGAGACAGTGCACTGAATGAGGCTCAATAGGCTTCCATAGTGGTTTTTATGCAGGGAAGGAAGATGAATGTGAAGAAAACTTTAAATCATATCAAAAACAATACATTTAGTTTTGATTTAATTGAGTTAAGAGACTTATCTAAATGGTTGGAGACCTAGGATTAACAGCTCCTGAAATCATGTAGGCCAATATGTTTCCTTCTTGTGATGAACAAAGTTCTGAAGACCCTCTAAAGGCTATAAAGGTTCTTGAGCCAAGCTACATAGCCTCGGCCATGTATCCTGACACTTATGGTGTTCTGTAAACTGTTGAGCATGGGGTCAGGACTTGCTCCGTACTTGAGAGTTCGATGACCACGATGAAGAAAACCATAGGAATCTAAGTCCTCACTGAGGATGAATGAATGAGGAGAACTTTATGTGGTTAAAGAGGTTTATTAGTGCCAGGAATGGGTTCAGCCTGGTACAGCCTTGAAACGCAAAGAAGAACGAGAATCAGCATCAGGAAAACTCCCTGAGGATGCAAACCATCCTGTACCGGTGAGTTATGATTTGACAAAGAAACTCATGTTAAAAATTTATTCAGTCATATTTGCTGTAGTGATTTGTCATCATAACAATCATAACAGTCATGCTTAACAATGGACAACTACAAACTCCCCACGTTGCCTAAAGGAGGTAGAAATGGAAAAAGAAATAAAATAAAATAATAAATGAAGTGAATTGAAAAAGGCTATATTTGATTAAATGGATGAAATATATTCCAAATAGACTCCAACATGATATATATAATTTTTAAATCATTGATTTAGATAATTCTATTTATTTATTGAGTAAATCTGAAAACAAAATAACATGCATTGTTTGGGTTCAATTTATCAAAAAAAGAAGAGGAAAATAAGAATATTATTATTTATCTTTGTTTTAAGATTTGGTTTAATTGAAGAAATAATTTAAACTAAAAAAGAAAAAAAAGGGAATTTAGTATTTAGAATGAGATTAAGGATAATAAGTTAATTTATGAAGTGAGACTTTGATAGATTTAGCACTTATTTACTTTATTAAAATTTATACAGTAGATAAATGTATTGAAAATATATAATGTAGTTGATTTAAACCACCATGAAATTCCAAATAGGGACAAAATTACAAAAATCTTAAAGATAATCCTTTGAAAAATAGAAAAAATATTTCATATAAAACTGAAAATTTAATAAAAGATAAAGCAGTAATTAACAAGTTTAAATGAGAAAATTGTTTGAAGTACAGTATTCTATAACTTTGGAATAACATGGTACAATGAAAACTTGAATGTAGGGGTTATAATTAGCATTTGATCCTTACTTGCCCTGCCGACCATCTGAACTGCCCTCACTCCCTTCCTGAAGGTAGCCACTTCAACACACACACACAATAATGTTAGTCCTGAGCCAGGTGCTAGAGTCATTTTATAGGCTCAATATTACATAAGTAAAAGTTGTTAGGCTTTCTCCATCACACTTCTCAAGAAATGTGTGTGTTCAATTTTTATTTCTGTTCTTTTCAATTGTTAATAATCAATAGTAATAAAAAGGGGAAAAAAGCCTTCGTTACTGTAGCAATGCCATTCATATAAAGCATAAGAGTCATTCATTGAAATTTTTAAAAATATTTTGTACAATTGAAAATATAGGCCATTTCCGGTAATAAGATATTTTTATTTAACTAATGAAAAAAAAAAAAAAATTATACAACATATACCTTGTTCAAAACCTTTTTTAGATAATAATCATGTACTACCAGAAACTGGTTATACATTTTCAAATAAAAATACGAAATATTTGCTTAAGAGAAATAAATTTATTATTCAAAACTACTTATAATAATAGAAGTAAATAATAACTAAATGAAAAATGACCAAAGGCAAGACCTGAGACTTGAAAGCATCTGCAAATGTTAAAAATATTATTTTGGCATGGTTAGAAAAATATTAATAAAAATCGTAAGCTACAGCAACACTAAAAAGAATTATTATTTGTTATAAAATATAAGCTTAGTAATAATATAAGCGAAGTAAAAGAATCCAACATGCGAAAATGCAAAAGCTTTATTAAAGTAGCAGGTTTTGAAAACACAATTACACATAATAGCATGTTGAATAATCGCAACATACTGCCATAAAACAGGTCATTTCATTGAAATGTGATTTCCTAATCCATTGTTTTATATCTTAATCTAAAGTTTACTTTTTAAATTAAAAGTTAAATAATTTCCAAATAGCAGTATTTAAAAAAATTAGTAATTTAAATTTTGTTTACAGAATCGACACTGACATATAATAATTCAAACTGAGACGGACAGTTAGTAACAGGATAGTTCATTATATAAACTCCCTTAACTACATGCAATAAATTATTGCACCAAACTAGAATAATTTTAATTATCATTCTTTGCCTATAATAAAAACCCGAGCATATAGACATTTTAAAGAAGTCAGCTTTGCCATCCATATAACTGACCATTCTCTAATGGAATTTCCATGAATCATATGAAAATGAATAAATAATAAGCTATAGTAAATAATTCAAACTAAATAATAATAAAAAATATCTAAATAAATAAAAATGGTAGGTGTTCTACAAATTTCAGTTACATTGCATTAAAATACTTTTTTTTGTGAGTTCGCATCTTTAAATTTAAAGAGATATTAAGCATCTGGGTTGTTTTAAATTTTTGTTGTACAAGAAAAAATTATTTTAGACTACTTTTGTAGTCTGTTTCATGAGATAAAAGTAATTGGGTAAACAAGAGAATATGAACTAAGTGGATTAGGTGGTATTCTCTTGTTTATCGATTTCTCTCATTTCTTGGAAAAGACTATAAAAGTCATCTAATTCCTCAACAAAGAAATACACAAGAGGTTAAAGATCCTACTAACATAAAATACTCTAGTAAAATAAAATAATTTGTAAAAATGAATACTGATGTCCAAAATTATCATGAAGATTTATTCATTTATTTTATTTTTAAATATAAAATGTGAATAGAAAAATAGCAGTTCTAGTATATATATAATATTCCAGTAAAATAAGAGAATTTGTAAAAACCAAGAAAAATAAACACTGAAGTCTAAAATTATGATGAAGATTTATTTATTTATTGTATTTTTAAATTTAGAATGTGAATAAAAAAAATAGCAGTTCTAGCAGTTTTAAAAAAACCCTACATATTCTGAAATTTTAATTAAGAACTAAGAACTTTAGAAAACAAGAAAGATAAAAGTTACAAATTAATGGCATTAGACACTAAACTTAGTAAAACAAAAGGATATTTTGATATCATTATTTAGAAAAATAACAAACATAATTAGAAATAAATATATTATTATTTAAATTATTTTAAATATTTCAAATTAAATTTTTAAATGGAATTTAAGGAAAAATGCTATTAATATTTATTATTTAATCATTATAATTATAAATAAAAAGTTAAAATAATATTAATTATGAAAATTGTCGCCTTAGTTAGACAAGGTTCTAACTATTGGAAAAATTTTGTTTCTCACTCATAAATCAATCCCAACAAAGCTATTAAGTTTCCAAAAAAGCTTCAGTACCATTAGTTGAAAAATTAAGAAATTAGTAATGTGACATAGTTCTATCTAGAGACAACTTTTGATTGGAAATTGTAACTATGAAGCTGTGTTTCTCAAAATTATGGATATAGCAGTTAGAACCCTGTCAAACCAAGATTACTAAGTGTTAAATTGTTTTTTATTAAACAATATACTGCCAGAGTAGTTTTAGAATAAAATAAACATTAAATAGAAAATATGTTAATATTGAAAAAAAAAAAATGTACCTACAAAGTAAAGTATAATAAACATTTATTTTTTTAATTTCCAAAATTAGTTTTATTAGAAAATAATATTTTAGAAAGTTAAATAGTACAATTCAAAATACTATTTTATGTGCTGTTTTTAAAACACTAAACATTTTTAAAATGTAATAAATTTACAATAATTTGGTAAATTTTAATTAATAAAACATACTTTCAAAATCTATAGATTACCAAATTATCTTTCAATTCTGGAAATAGTTTCACTAATAATAAATATACTTGTACTTTTATTATTTACAAAAATAATATATATATAATTAAATAGTAATAAAATAAATACGGGTAAGAGTACAACTAAAGACAGATGATTTTCATGGACATAAAATAATTATGAGATCATAAAAAATATCATGATTAAGTTACATTATTAAACTACATGGGACTGAAATGGCAAAGCCGACCTCATACATATGGCACAAGCTAGAGGGCTCACTCTACAAACAGGACAAAAACGGACACGCATGGCAGGCATTTTGCGAATGGCAGTTATACGTTGCTCCCTACCATCGATATAACTCTGGTTAAGGTCCCCTTTGACCATTCCGGTCTGCATCATCAACATTCCAACATCTGTAAAAACATCCAAGTCACTTCCCAAATTGAATCCCCCTACTTTCAATAAAATTATAAAATAGAAAAATTAACATATCTAATGTAATGTTTTCATTACAATAAAAGATTAAATTTCAAAAAATTAATAATTAACAGCAATTAACCCTGATCAGATAAAATCTAGTCAATGAAGTATCTGATTTCAGTATAAAGATGAAAAATCAGAAAATAATCAAAGAAAAGTACTTATACTCTTTCAAAGTTTTTCTGAACCTCTTGCAAATCAAATTTAATCCAACTCCAGTAATTTGTAACCTTGTAAATAAATTAACTAGAAATTAAATGTAGCTAATTCCACAAAGTTAAAACCTTATCCAAACCATTTATATTTGGATCTTACAAAGGTCAACCTATCTCCATTAGAATAGCTCTAAATAATATTAGAAAGTTATTGAATATCAAAATCAAGGCTCTAATGATTTCAATTTAAACCTTCATTGTATTATTAAATAACCTATTACTAAATTATTAAACAGAATTTTCAAGTTTTGTTTTATATCATTAATTTATTTAAAATAAAATATATGAAGTCAAAATTTTAACTAATTCTAAACAATTTTGATTGGTACTACAGAAAAAAGTTTATGGTAGAAAATGACACTTATCTCATTTATCTCATATATTATATTTTTTATACATATTAATATTATATTTCTTAATTATTTGTAAAGGTTATATATGAATTGAGTA
>NW_027113424.1:395522-407862 GCF_000696795.3 Halyomorpha halys
AATTATATATATATAATATACAATATAATATATATAATGTACACATAGAAATAGTTATATATGGTTTGGTTAGGGTTTCAATTTAGGGGAAAATAAATTATAGTTCATAAGAGATGCTTATGATTTGGATAGGGGTACATTATAAAAGAAAATTAAAGTTGATCGGAAAATAATAGAGATGCTATATTTTCTAAAAATCACTTTATCAAAAGTTCTAAATGTATTTATATAATTATAACCATACTATGTAACTGACAGAACTGTAACTTGAGATTAATCTGATAGTAGTTCATTCTAAAAGTAATGACTAATGATTAATTTCAAATAATTGATAAAAATTAAATTAAATACTACTCAATTTACTTTAATATAAATACAATTACCAAATAATTACATTTAATTACCAAAATAATTAATAGTTTAATTAAGAATAATGCTTTCAAAATCACGTTATCTCCATCAGGGAGTAAACCAATCAAAACATTTTATCCAGCCTAGATGGACAAGATATAAATTAATTAATTGAAATAACTTAATCTAAGGCCTAAAGCCTTCATTTCAACAAATAAAACCCTTAGTCACTGGGGAAGGTGTTAATCAATCATGAAAATCATATTTCAAAGAAACATGAGTGATACAGAATACGATACAGTTTAATAGCCGTTGGTTAACAACTAGAAATAACTAGGACAATGACAAGCCAGCATTGTGAAACTCAATTAAATCTTGGAAAATATAAGCTATAAAAAATATAGTCTATACATGGCTCAATTACAAATCTATACAAAAACAGAAAGAGCATAAAGCCGAAAGATAATGAGGATATGCATATGAATATTTAATCAACAGTTTTCATCAAATAGATTGAACATAAAACAGTAGTCTAGAAATTTAAAATCTACAGGTAAGTCAAGTATTGGTTGGACATGGAATGTGAAAAAGGGGGAAAAAAAAAAACCTCTGGACCATCAAATTGGTTCTAAATTTACTCAAAAGATAGAAACCTCAGATGGGATAACATGACAGTTCCTGAAAGCCCTGATAACCCAATTGAAATAATATCAGGCATACACTATGAGGCAGACAAAATGAAGTAAATGTTATTATCAGTTTATATAAGGGGAAAAATAAACAGAATGGAGAAGCTATAAAGGGTCTACAAATAGTTTAAAATGTTTCCTCAATTACTCTAAGGAGCAATAATAATAGTCTACAATAGATTATATGTTGGGAGAATATAATGTTTTCCACTAATCATAATTTCTTTATCAAGTCTATATGAGTAAATTAGGCAACAAAACCCCACAATCTGGTTACTCTACTAGTTCACTCATAATATTCCATCATTTGATTAAAACTTAGCATTTCTATGCATGAGATGAATATACTTTATTTATGAATCAAAGTATATTATCAGAAAAAAATATGGCATGATAAAAAGCGAATAGAGTGCAAACCTGCATACTCTGCTACATACTATGAACCCGGTGAAAGATAATGAGGTACAGCATATCAGAAAGAAGAAGGCATTGTACAAGTTGTATAAAAGATCTGACCAATTATCCATGTATACAACCATGGAAAGGTCTAATACTAACAGTATACACAGATTATTTGGGGAAATTTGATAAAAAAAAAAACAAAAAAAAACTGAAGTTACATTTCTACATTTCAAAATTAAATACCTTTATGCTAAACTTGATTTTTTTAAAAACCAAACTCACAGTTTTTTAATAGTAATAGTTTAAATGTACAAGTTAAATTTTAAATTTGATGACTATTCATTTTTTAATGGTTATCAGGAAATCAACTTTGCTTTCAGTAATTTCAGTAAACTACTACGCACAGATATATTTCCAACAGTAGCCCATAAAGGACTCAGAAAGAAGACACTAATAAAAGTGCCTGATTCCTGGCATTATTCTCAATTTCTGCAATTACCTGAATAATCAGATTACGCATTTTAGGATTCAATAGACCCAGAAAGCAACTCAACAAATCAAGGTTCCAATCCTGATAAAGCCCACTAATTTTCTGACCAGAAACAATTTAATCCTCATTTGTTCACTCTGTTGTTGAACATCTTAATTATAAAATCATTTTATATAACTCAGCATAATAACACATTTATATGAAACCTAATGGAATTTGAGAAAGTCACTTTTCTTGAACAAAATGAAATGTAATTAACAGAAGTTAAGAGCACACCAAACTTATCAAATGTCCTTCTTTGATATAAGTCAGAAGGATAATCATAGCATACAGAAGATTTTATTCACCAGACCATGTTAATCACATGCTATTCTTCAAGTATTTTCTTTCTTCTACTTACCAGTAATTATTGAAATATCTCCCGAAAATGTTCAGCCCTTTTTGAAGTATTAGTAACTGTTACATCAATTCATAAAATTGAGTAGAATGACAATCGCTAATTAATATTTTATTTTTAAGCAGCTAAAAATATTTAAATTGTAAATAGAAACAATGATCCAGTAAGTTTTTCAAATTGTATCTAATCTGTTTAGAAGAAGTAATGATATCAGTATGATTAAAAGTTAATTTATTCTATTAATGTGCGAGGCAAGAAATATTTATAAAATTTAATCAGCAGGTATATTAATTTTTTTAATATTAACATATACACATCCATACTTTTCTTCAGAAAAGGTCGCTAAGTATTTTTTTAAATTTTTAGCAAAATTAGGAATTTAACTTATCTAATAATAAAAAAAATTAGAAAAGACATTTTCCACCATTGCATTGTTGACTTCCCTCGAATATCTAAAGTATTCATGACATAGCAGTAACTTGGGTTTACTAATATATAAATAATAAGTACATCATCTGATTTTAAAATAAAGCATGTTATTACCAGGAAATAATTCAATAATATAACTGTAATAATAAATAAAAAATTTCAATGGATTTTTAGAATAGAAAAAAAAACTATTGGAGTGTAGTTATTACTTACTTATATATCTTTTTTTTTTTTTTTTTTAAATTTTGACTAAAATTTAATACATGCAATTCAAAATCCCCCCAAGAATTTGTAAATATATAATTCAAGTACCTCATTATTAATTAATTCTATTTATTTACTTTTTGGTCATGGAAAAAATTATTTGATTTATCATTAAATGGTAAATGAATCTAAATTTAAATACTTTAATAAAGCATAAAAAAACAACTAAATCATGTTGGTTTTTCCTATTTAAATTATTTATAAATGTGTGCATGCATGCACTTATAAGAGTGAACGTCTTGGTCCAGAAAAATATTATTACAATCACTACTATTATATAAGTTGTTTACCAGCATTGAAGTAGTAAAATTATATCATGTAAAATCATATATACTTTACTACTGAGGAAAATTCATTTCATTTTCTACATAGTCATTGATTAGGCTACTTCACCTAAAATATGCTTGTAAGTAATTTATATTAATTCCACTATATTCATTATGCAAGTCTTGAATAGATTAATATTTTCAAAAACCTGCTAATGATAATGAAATATGAAAAATTTACAACAGTATGAAAGTAAATATATAAAAAAAAAAATCATAACTTAATAATTCCTCAATAAAGCTATTACATTTTTGTTATTTCATCATTAAGTCCATAAATGATTTATTCAACCACATCTTTAATATTAATATTTAAAATCACATTTTAAAAAATAATGGAATATGTTAATAATTAATAGCTAATAATAAATAAATTTAAGCTTTACAAAAATGATTGATAAGAATAAATTCAAACTAAGAACAGTAATAATAATAATTCTCCTTGGTAATTAGGCATATTTTAATTAGTTCATTACAAAGTTTAACTATTTTTTAACAAATATATTTTGTCAGTGTTGCTGGTAAAATTAACCATTCATTTTTAATTAAATGAAAAATCTTATTCATATTTTTTTCTTAAATTAAATCAAAGAAAAACTTTATTATTAAACTGTGAAAATAGTTGTCTTGAACAGAAAAAAAATATTAGGCAATAAAATGTGCACTGTATTTTAAAAAGAACTACATCATTCATAATTGAAAGATACTATGATAATGATATGCAACATTCATTAGTATAAAGAAAAAAAGATCTGTTTGCTTTAAGTATAAACTTTTTTTTTTTTTTATAAAATCAAGCTCATAAATAAAAATATAAATATATATATATATATACTTTTTAAAATTAATTTTATAACAAACAAATCTTTCTCAACTGATGCAATTTCAAATACCAATGAACTCTAAATGCTACCCAATGCGATACCATTTTATATTGTCAAAAGGTGGCCAAATATTGTTGACAACTGAGAAAGAAAAAATGACTGATATATATATTTTTGAAATTTAAGATATCATGATTACTTACAGTTTTTGCACTTGCATTTCTTAATCAACGTTTCATCTTTAATGTCGTCATGACAAGCCTTGCAATAAAACCATGCTCTGAAAAAGAAAACAATTAATAGATTTCTAAATATGTTTTATAAAATGGTCAGAGTTAATTTCTGCAAAAATGTGAGAATTTACACCAAATCCCCATGACATAGAGGATATGATGTCCAAACACATTCAGGCAATGGTTCCAGAGTACATTGTGGCTTTGATTCCTATCTAGGTCAGTTAATATATATTTTGCAGTCTTGAGCCGAAAAAAATAAATACTAGACAAGACAAGCTTAGAATAAACATCTAAAAGCGGTTATTATGAATGAAGAGAAGGTATTTCAAATAGCGTTAGCTACCTATCAAAAGTTTCAGTGTGCAAGCTAAACCTGCATATAGCCAGAGCAAAACTTTGTGGCAATGATTGAATTTATCCATATGGGTTTCTTTTCATTTATTTCGTTTGTAATAAGAGATAAAACTTTCTGTCTGAAACATAGTCCCAATATACTCAATATAATAATTTTTTATTTTTATATAATTATTTTTTTATTCCAATATCTAAATTTGAAATTATGATCAACAGTTTTTCAATTATCAAAAGTGCCAAAAGCTGAAAATTACTAATAGATGCGTTTTTTCCCCCCTTTTAGACTAGATCTAATAAATACAGGTAAGTCTATTAACACTTTACATTACAACTAAAAAAAAAAATTAAAAATTAAGTAGACCATGAAACAGAAATTTCTACCCAATCACAACTTTCCCAGGAGGTAACAGCAAATCAAAGTCGTGTAAACCAGAAATTAAGTATATATGATACAATTTATTATGTTAATAAAATACAAAACTCAACAAAAAATAAAAATAATTTGTTGACCTGGACCAAAGTTTGAAATTTTTGGCTAACAGTCCAATGGTGCTAGTGGTAGAAGTGTTTGTTCTAATCAATGAAATAACTTTTGATTCCAGTTTAATAGATGTTTTCAATGAATTTCATAACTTTGACATTTAAACTTAAAGGAGGATTAAATTTTTTTTTTCCAAACCAAATGGTATTGCAGACAGAGAAGCCTGATGGTTATCATAAAACATTTTATGGAATATTCTGAGTATATGAAGTTAATTCATAATTATTTTTTTTAAACTTTTTATTATTTTAGTTAAATTATATTTAACATTACAATATCGACCCAAAACTAACTTTTTTTTGTTTTTTATTCTTTACATTACATATAAATCAAAAGTGATGTTGGAACATAGGTAATAGAACAGATGTTTTAGACTTAAAAAAAAAACAAATATTTTTTTCAGACTCATTTACAAAAGTTTTAGATTCATAAAATATGAGAGTATGTCACAGAGAGAGGGGAGAAGAGGGAGGGGAAAGGAGCAGAAAGGAGGGGAAAGGAGGAGTACAGGTGGGAATTGGTGTTATTTCCATCAAACCTTTGAGTTCACTAAGCCAATTTCCATCAGTTAATTTGGTGAAGTGTAGTTGTCCTTTAATTCAAATGGGTTCTCAAATCTTATCCAACACCATTCACCCATCAAAGTACACATTGACATTTCTCCAAGACTTTCTCAGCATGAGTTAGTAATCTTTGGTAAAATATATTTAAGAAAATCTAATATGTGGAGAGCAGAAGAGAGATACCCTCATAATTGTTGTAATCAAGACTTCTTTTCATATGACTAAGATAAGATACAAAACGCTCTAATTCCAATCTTTTATTCATATCACAATGAGAAGATTGTTTAATGCTTGTTACAGCTCATCTTTCCTTTCCTTGAATCCTTTGACAGCAAATTAGTCAATTTGGCACCGTGTTTAAACTTATCAATCCGTCATTTTCTGCAGGCTCGAATCCATCTTCAGACCAAGGAAAACTCCTTTCTGTTGAGTTTCCTGTACCTGATTCATCTTATGAAGTTGATTAAAGACGATTCTATAAACAAATTTTTGTAGTACCTCAGTTTTCTCCTTCAGAAGTGATCCATCTGACTTCTTTGATACTGAGATTTGGTTACTCCTTGAAAGGGTATTTCTGAGTATTTCTGTTATCTTTAGTTCTTTATTTTACTAGTTTCTTTTTTTGTCAATGAATTCTCTTATCTTCTCTCCTTTGCAGCCTGTAAAAATTAACTGAGGCTCGTGTATGTTTCTTTTGAAGCATAAAAGTGTAAGCTTCATTCTTCAGAATGGTGACCAGACTACACTTCCCGTTAAACCAGGGTGATCTCACAATCTGGTTTGGACCCATTACTTCCTCTGCTGTGTCATAGAAAGTTTCCTCACTGGCTAGCCACATTCCATTAACAACTCTATCTTCTATAAGACGGATATGAAAGAGCTTGTCCTTCATTTTATTTAAGTATGCTTCAACATAACTATAAATAAAAATTATTTATTCATGCCGACGTTTTGACCTGAGTTTCAGGTCTAAATGTCAGCATGAATAAATATTTTTTTTGTTTATTTATGTTCTTTTTGTGACCACCCCCTCTCCCTGACCATCTCCAATTATTAATCTACGGACAACTATCTATACCTCAATTATTATCTTTAAAATAACTTAGTAAAAAGAGAAAGTGTTAGTGTTCCATACCTTTTAACCTCATCAGCAGATTGTGCAATAAAAAATCCTTGCGTATTAGCTGATATCTTTGCTCCCCGTGGGTTAATGGAAATCTTGCTATCACTCCCATCTTCACCTTTTATTTCAATGGCCAGAAGTAAAAGTTTCAGCTTTGTGAAACATAACCTGTATCAAAGCCTGTTATCAAATTATTTGAAAAAAATAAACATCTAAATTAATAACTTAGGAAAATGTATCAAACTCAAGTTATATTTTAAATTATAATGCTTCAAAATTAAAGTAAATTAAAACTGCTCCAATAACACAATAATCAAGAAACCTAAATAAAAAAAAATCAACTAGCATTACTAGTATTATAGATTGAAACAAACCAATATAATTCATAAAACTATTACAATAACTACATTTTACAAATAAATAATATACAGCAACAAATGCAATAGCGATTACATACTATATAATCTTCTCAATTTTACTTAAATACCAAATCAAAAATTATTTCACTAAAATAATCAAGTTACTTACAACCTGAGAAAATGATTTTAGAAAGAATATTTCATTTTTTAATTACTAAAAATTAATTGCAAAATTATTTGAACTTTATATTGGACTAAAATAAAACATTTAATTTTCATAATTATTTAATTTTAGTTTAAAAGTAATTAATATGGCACTTACCACTCATTTTCATGAACTATTAATTAACCTGTTAATTGAAAATAAAAGTTTGTTTAAAAAAAAATTGCATTCCTTGTGATTATAGTAAAAATAATTTTTGAGAGTTTATAAAAAATACTTTTCTAACCCATGATCTATTTCGTCAAATACCAAATGTAGCACAACAAACATATTTTATTAAAATTTGAAAACATTTGTATTTACTTTAAGCTTATGAAAAGGAAAGTTTTCCCAGATCTCTTTATTAAGTTTTTAATATAAATTTCTCTTCTAAGCTTATGATGTCACCTATAGTGTTTCAGGTATTATTGCGGATTTGAAACCAGGAGACTAGAGTTTGGTTATCAAGATCCATAAGAATGTTTTTAAAAGAAGTAATACATATAGAATGAAGCCCATTTTGGCATTTTGAAATAAGAAATGTATAGTATAAAAGAGAAGTAGGCCAAGTCTATAAAACAAAAATTAAGATGGTTGAGGAATTAACAATAACTGATCATCAGACATTTCAACAAGCTAGCATTACGGTGGTAATTGATCTGAAGGTGTCAAAGTTTGTTTTTCTGAGTGCAAGAAAGCTTGAATTTCAAGACAATTCTGCCATTTTATAAAAATAAAAAAAATCAGACCTTACAATAAATTGATAAATGTATATCTGAATTTAGTGAGTGTAGCAGTATAAATTTTCATTTTCCTTATCATTACAGTTTTTTATTTTCTCTGTCATAACACATTCATGTGATCCATCTTGTAAGGATATTTGTAATTTTCTAACCTTCTCCAGGACACCTGACTGGAATTTCCAATCAGATGGGGTAATTTTTAAAACAGATATTGATTGTCAATGAAACCATTCCCATTGTTAATTCCACATGTATGTTTACTGAAAAAGAACTAGAGAAGGTCAGAAAATTAACAATATCTTCAAAAGATAGATCACATGTAACTGATTTGACACAGAGAAAATGAAGCATGAATTCAAACAATTGTTGAGAGAAGGTGGGTGAACATGTATATTGGCACATGTATACATGCTCTGCAGCATATGAAAAATATTTAATAAGCACATTATTATTGTTTAAAAAATTATTTACATGTTTACAAAAGTGAGATAACTGATATAGCACATAAACTTTTTTATAGCTTAAAAGTTATAGACATACATTAATTTTTTTTTCTCATGATTTAACAAGGCACACTGGATTCTAATTATTTAGCATGGAGAGAAAAAAGTGAAAAGAAAAACAAAATCAGAACTATTTGAAAACAAAAACAACGTTTTCAACGTTAGTAAAAAATGAAAGACGAACATAAATGATTAAAATCCTATAAAATCAATTACATGATTGTAATGAGCACTTGGAATGGACTTTCAGTAATGAATAATTCCTCACAACCTTCAGTTTTGTAGACTTTGTTTCAGATCTTACTCTGTTAGAAGAAACTTCCAAAACGTCCCAGAAATAAGTTTCTCCAGATTCAAAACCGGTTAAACTATCTACAATCAATATTGGGCAAAACATAATTGCAGCTACAATTACAGTTATTTGAAACTGCAGAATCAATATTGCAATTTTTTATTTGTAATACCAATTACTTGATGAACCAATGTAATTGTAATAATGGTCCATAATTACAATTGCTATTTGAATCAAAGTAACTGTAATCACTAATTTCATTCAAATGTAATTGCAATTAGTTTTTCACCCAACGTTGCCTCCAATGTCAAAAACTACTAGTTTGTATATATTTTTAAGTGTGTTCACCTGATATATGTTTTAATAATCATTTAATATCCGATTCCAAAATAGAATTAAATTTACCCATTGCAGTGTTTATTACCATTGGTTTGAAACCTTTTTTACCATCTATTGTTCAACTAATTTAAGACATTCCCATATAACGTATCACTGTAGTATTTCATTAATATTTTTTTTAGATAAGTCCAAGTGATAAATACATAAAAATAATTATAAAGTTATAATAGTTGTTCAGGAACTCTTTTATTTCCTTGCCATCTGTTACTTCTTTTTTTTTAATTTACCATAAAGTATATTATGAATTTTTAAAAGAGGCATAAAAAATAAAGTAATAAAATTGTAATAATATAATAGATTTAAATAATAACTTAAGTTAATCATGAAGATAGTATAAATGAAAATTTATGCAAAAAGAACTTAAACTCTAATTATTCTTAAACACTAATCGTATTGTAATTTAATGATTACAAAAGAACAAACAAGCAATAACACTCAATAAACGTGTGCATGCATTTCATTCAGGAAAACAGATCATGCAAATCAAGCCATGCAGATTTTATGACAATGATAAGTCGATGAATTAGATTACAGAGATTAAAGGAATTCATGTGAAAACAAAAACAGTAGACATTAATTTTGAATAAAATATAATAATTATGTCATGGATTTTTGATATGTTCATGTAAACATCCAAAACCCAACCTTTATAACCTTTTACTTTTTTTTATTCTCAAACAAATCTAAATGAAAGCAAAATAAAATTAAAACATTATTTAATGTTTTAATATCCCATTGATGTGGAGTTATTGTGTTTCACAATAACATGTACAATAAATTATTTTTAATTAAATTAATAATTGACAACAATATGCTATTAATCTTCATATATTAACAGTTATCACTTACAAATAAGGTATTGCTACAGATAATCATTTTCAGTAATATCTTTTTTTTTTCCAGATATATCTAAGGCACTGTAAAGAATTATTTATGTATATTATAATCAGCAATTAGTCTATATTAATGAACTATTTCTAAACTAATTATATCATATCTATAATACTTAATATTTTAAGTGGACCACTCAATAAATTGAATATAATGTATGAAAAACATTTAAGAATAAAAATATTGGGGGTAATACTTAAAAACAACAATGATCACTCTATTAATATTTTGGAAGAGCAGTTTTCAATGGATCTATGCGTATCAGAGGCCCATGGAGTCAAAACAACATATTTGTTTGAGTATCTGTCTCAACATTAAGGGACACTTATCCCTTGAATGGGTAGATTGATTTTTTTTTTGTTTTGTGGAGTTTCAACCGCTCATGTCTTTGCACTAAATTGGACACCCAGTACGCGAGAAGACTAAAGACTAGCCGTCATATTCATGTTGATATCAAAGAATAAGTTATTTTTCTTTTCATTTACTTTGTTTATATTTTATCTAAATGATGTTCTTCTCCAATAATGTCTAATATCCTTAATCAAAACAACTGTTAATTATGCATTTTAAAGGGAGAAACTTCTTACAGTGTCTTAAAGTGTCAGTTGGACATACAACAAATATATATATATTTAATTTTTAATGCAAGATTCTTGTATCCTTACAATCAATATTACAAGGGAATTAAATAACTGTAGTGTTTATTTATCATAATAGTAAATTAAATGTTACATAACCTATTAAGGTTATAAAAATAATAATTTTAGATATCTAAAAATATATACAATATCTTCACTTTAACAATACATTTTGTAATGGTTAGTAGGTTCCTTAAACATTTAATGTCTAATTAATATCATAGACATGGCTAAGATTGACTATAAAACCTCAACATTTTTATGAATCATCATAGATTAATGAAATCAACTGTCACTTACTACAATATATCAAGATAAAGCCCACCTTACATGATCAATATTACTCAATGTGGTACATACAGATATAACATACGAGTCAGTATTATAGCAACAATTTACACCTAAAACAGTCAATATATTGACAGCATTTGATATTGACTGAGTACAAAGCCCTCAAGTAAAAATGTAAATAGATAATAATTTTGTTAGTTCTATTGAGGGCTACTGGCATCCCTATTATATGTAAAGGTTATGAAATATAACAAAATAGCTTTCCAGTAAGCTCAAATCGCTTCAAAACACTCACCAGATTTTTTTGCATAAATTACCGCTGATAAAATGAGTTGGTTATGTGACATCCCTAAACACATTACTCTCCTTTCGGCTTCACCGTAATCAGGTAAAAATAGGACCAGTATTGGAGAAGGTACAGCTTGTTTCCATATTTTCAAACCCAAATTCAAGCTAAAGTTTTTCATGGAACACCATTCAATACTGGTTTATTAGTTTTGGGATTAATTTTAAATTTATACATCCCCACGACATTTTAGATCATCAATATTTTAAAATATAATATAATATTAAATATTATAATTCAAGCTGATAAATTTCTAAAAATTAAACAATTAATAAAGAATAATCAACAAACCATGGCATTAAATAAAAGTACAGTGGAAGTAAATAAAAATATATACAATTTTTCCTAAAGGGAATTTTGTATTGGGTAAAAATTAACAGAATAAGGAAGTTAATATTCCATTCCAATGGAAAGGATCAGCGTATTAATTAATACGAGAACCTGATACAAAATCCAAATTGAAAATAGTTAAAAAGAACAAACAAAAGTATAAGTTGAAATTCTAGTATTTTATGAAGTGGTCCACTATAAAAGTCTAGTAATGTGTGTGTGTTTGGTCCTTGTTTTGGTTTAAAATGAATTTTCAAACTAGAAGCAAATGAAAACAAATCAAAAAGTTCAATTTCTAAAAATTTACAAACAAAAAATTATCTTAAACAACAATACACATTTAATTAATTTTCTAAT
>NW_027113424.1:412063-443259 GCF_000696795.3 Halyomorpha halys
ATATATGTATATATTAAGTCTTTGGTACTCAATAACAGACTAGTAGCTTGAGAGAGATTCACAGGATCTAAATTTTAATTATTTGTCATCATTCATTATAATTAAAAAGTTAGTTTTAAGTTTTGACTTTAATCTCTGCAACCAATCTGTTAAAAACAGACAGCTACTATAGAAAGAACAGGAGTTTCTTAGAAAAATATTTGATTATATAGGTAGTAAGTAACAAAACTGTAGAAAATATATATTAATAGGGAAGATATTAAGAGAAATAAATTCTATTTATTATGACCACAGTATACTTAAAAAATATATATATGACAGTAGTCAATATTTCTGTTGTTATTATAAAATAAAGAACTACTAACTGGAGTAAACTAAGGGTTAGAGGGAAATATTTTAATAAAAAAATAATTATCCCGGTTAAAGGATAAGTAAAGGTGAGAAAAAAATATGAAAAGAGGTAAGAACACACATTACTTTCACTTGTAAAGAGGGGATTATATTTTTAGAAGTCATTAATTATTAGTGCGATTAAATGAACAAAAAAGATTTTTTTTTTGAACATTTAATGCAATGTTTATTAATGAATCTTGATTCATATACAAAATGGAACAATTTAGATATAATACTCTAATCATTCTAATCAATATTACTTAAAATAAAATATCCAGAGTTTATAAATGCTCCTCTTGTCAAACCATATGAAAAAATAAGTCATCAACAGATAATGAAAAAAATAAAATAAATAAAGTGTCTAATATTCCACCAAAAACCACTTGATAAAAGAATTCCATAGGAAATTTTTTTTTCTTAACATATCAGCAATGATCTCAATCTGTTGTTTCATGAAAAACAATATATATATATTAAAAACACCTACATTTCATTACATGATATATTTCAATCATTAAAGAATCAAATATACTGACATACATCAAGTTCAAGGTAAAAATAACAAAAACAGTCTATAAATATAACAACTAGCTGTATATGGTTCAATTAGGTGCTCGATATTTGCAAAACATTCAACATGGAAGCGCTTAGCAAATGCAACTTATATTTATTTTGTGACAATCAATGTAATATATATAATATATAAATAAGAACATTAGTACATAGAATGTACCTCCAACTGATCCAGCATACAATAGATCAAACATTGAGAAGCATTTATCACACTTAATAAAAAAAAAAAAAAAGCCAAAGAAAGAACAACAAAATCCCAGCATTCCTGGTTCAATGCAAAACTGTGATGGCCAGAAAGAGGAACCTTGTCCGCTTTATGCAATTTAAGACAATTCAAATGAAGACAAGATTGTAGATTGCAAAGTTGAGCGAGAGCAGTGTGTAGTGACACATATGATCATGTGACGCATCTATCACAAACACTTGGAATGATTTTTTAATTTGAACTTTTTATATCTTTGATTTCATTTTCACTTATCTGACACTCCATCTCATTTGAACCAAACTCGAACATACATAAGATTGTAATTATAGTTTCAAAGTTACATTCCACTAATTAGATAAAAAGTAAATTAATTCATAATTTTGATATAAGAAACAACATACACATAAGGGAGAGTGCAATGCTTTTTAATAGTCATACCACATATTGCATTTGTAGAGGTATATAATAACATTTGAAATGGTAAGGTATAAAACTTAGTAGGACAAAAGGACACAAGTTTCAGCACGAAAAAAAAAAAAAAAAAAAAAAACTAGGGAAACAGAGAAAAAAGTAAGAGAAATGAGAAATAACTGCTGTGACGAACTACTTGTGGTAATAGAAACAATAGGGGACTAAAAATCATTCCAATCGCTTGTAACGAAGAAGCGCCAACTTTTCTTTTTTTGTTTTTCACAGGGAACTTACTCTGTTGCCTGAGCGAAAGGCATTCCAATGAATGTAGGACTTAATGATTCTGTGTACATTTCCATGCCCGTTCCTCGCAGATAGTCATTCTGCCAAGCCTGCATGTCTACTGCTTGGGCACATCGTGCGTTCTATAAAACCTTTTTAGTTAGCTGCATCACTTTGTGTATGGTATAAGCTGAAATTGTGTTTCTTGTTTTTTTTTTATATGTTTTTGTTTTTTGTTTCAAAATTTTATTTTGATAAAGAGGAAATATTTGTTAAAAAGATAAATAACAATATTATAACAATGAATACAAGTATATGCAAATTATATATTTTCCTTAACTAGCATAACCAGAACAACAATGATAATATAAAACTTTCTTAAACAATAATATATACATATATATATAATAAAATTGTAGAATAGTATTTATTTAGAAGAAATGGGATAATATAATCAATTAATAATTAATTATTCTGATTAATAAAACAGAAATGAGAAATTTAATCCTATTCTTATCTCAGAATATGTTTACTTTACTTCATAATTTTGTGTCATTAACCAAAATAGGAAAACAAGGTACCAAAGAAAATTTTTAATGAGGATATTATTGAAAGACTCCCAAGCTTCTCAAAAACAGTAACCAATTAACAGGTCAAAGTTACAAGAAATCAGGCATCAGGGCAGAAAAACGTAAGATGATATTAATTCAGATAAGAGACAGAACATCAACAGTCTAAAAGATTACTCACCAAATAGAGAAAGCTCATAACTCCAAGACAATTCAATATATACTATAGTTCTGTCCATTACATACTTTTCTATTTGTTAATTCTTTTTTAGTCTGTTAATGAGAGATGTCCTATCACTGGTCTGTACTTACATAATCTTATAAATTATAAATTTGTATCATCTTTTCTCATCCAAATGAGAATAAATTAACACATTCTTGACTGGTTAGTTATTTTTTGCTACTTGAAAGACTCGATGCTTTGTTTTTTTATCATTAAATATCCTAAAATGTTTATGTCACTTATGAGTTTTTTCTCTTTGATTCAATTAAAAATTTCAGGCTAAAGCTATAATAAATTTTATGAGCTTATTGTTGACCATGGATAAACATTAAGGGAAGATGGTGAGGGGTGGGTGCAGTGAAGAGTGAACAACACTGATAAGTGATGCATATTTTAGTGTGCCAATGTTTCGGCCTGCTTCAAGACTAAGTAAAAAACAAAATAATAATATAGTTAACATATTATTGTTAACTCAAGTTATTATTGTTAGTTTTATTACCCCCTTTGGCCAATTTAAATTTATCTTTAAGTTCTTTATTTTATTATTTTACTTACATATTTTCAAGCTTTTCCTTATATCTTTTAAATCATTTTCTTTCTCACTTTTATTATTATTCAATTTTAACTTTTTGTTCTTTACATATATGTACTACTCTGATTTTCATATATAAATATTTGTTTAATCTTTCATATAGTTTCTTATTATCCTCTTCTTGTTACGCTATTTTTATGTACATTCTAATAATTTTGTTATATTGTTTTTACCAAGCCCTAAAGAAGGTTTGAAATTCTAGCTGAAACACAAAAAATAAGCATCACTTATTAGTCTCCTTCAATCCTGATTGTACATCCCCTCTCCTTACCCCTCCCCCTTCCAACCTTCTTCACATAAAACATCCTTAACTCTCAAGCATTTATACACAGCATAAATGTTATAAGTAGTAAAACTCCAGAAATTGATATTGCACTTGATTTGCGGCAATGAGTATATATTGTTTAATTGATAAGAATCTGATGCTAGTTCATATTTTAACAACTTAAATTTCAAAAATGTGAATCTTTTTGGAGTAGATAAAAATATTGGGTCATTTCATATGAAATGTCAGTTTTCACAGGAAAGTAATATAATGTCAGATTTCATAAAGTAGTAAAACAACTTTATGAAATAAAAATATTTTTATTCAAAATATTTACCTTCATTTTATACACATTTTCTTCAGTCTTATCAAATTCAATCCCAGAACTGAAAAATTGAGGATTTTGTAAAAATGTGAAGTCAGATAATGGGTTTTCGATCTAAGAATCATTTTCAAAAATTTTAAATTTAAGGAAGTTGTCCAAAATTCTGAACACATGGAAATCTGTTGGTCTGGTGTATAAGGTGGGTGTGGAAGGACTTTGTAACCCAGCTCGTTTAACTTCTTCAATGTCTATCGTAAAACATGAGGTCTGGTGTTATTGTGTAAGAGTAAAGGTCCTTTCCAGTTAACCAATACAGGTTGTTTTTTGACAAGTTTTTGAGGCATTATATCAATATCACTACAGTACAATGTGTGATGGTTTCATCTCTGGGTTAAAAGGAGAAATGAATTATTTCTGCCATTTACCACCACATAGAAACCAATAAATTGTTTGGATGAAAATTTGGTTTTGTCATATGTTCCTTTATATACTTTATATTTCATGTCATCTTATACTCTCACACTGTTTATAATATTTTTTTATCTTGTTTTTAGCCATGATGAATAATTGCAAAGTGGCGACGAAAGGTTGGCACTTAATAAACAGTTTTATAATATTTGAGTTACTTTTTGATTTCCCCCTGAACATTTTTCTTATATTAATTACACACGATCATTCAACGATCTTGCAAAATTATTTACCTTCATCAAACTACTCTTATTTACATTAGGAAACCAGAAATTTCTGTCCCTCAATTTTATAAGTTAAAAGAATAAATACAAAGTAAACCAGAAAACTCATTCCTTTCGCTGATTCCCCTATGAAGGTAGCACAAGAAAGCATACCTAGAAGAAGATAATAAAATTGTAAATATTTTGGACTTCAGAATGCTGAATACATGAAAAATAAGTTCGTAAAACTCTACCTTAAAAAAGCTGAAGGAAATCCCAGCAAAGACGAAGTAAAGCTCACTTGGTGAAATAAAATATTAGAATAGAAAAATTAAAAGGGGTTGAACTTCACAAAACTCTCCCTCAGGAAAGATCAACAAACCCTTGAATTATAAAAAAGGTATAATACTATTTTCTCAAAAATTCACTACTGATGTGGAACTTAGGTAAGTTTAGACCACTCAAATAGTAAAAAAAAAAAAATGAAAGATTTTAAAACTAGAACAGTAGAACACTGTTTAGTTCATATGTATAAATTTTTTTTTTCATAATTAATTACAATAATTATTGCTAAATCATTACCTGTGATGAAGCTTAGATGAAACATCAAACAACTAATAAAATGTTTTTTTCAAAAAGCAAGTTAAGAAAGCTAAGACTTTCTCAAAGATGATGAAAGGATAATAAAGTTTTAAAACCTAATTACAACTGGGGTAACAGACTTATCAGCACTAGATATGCTGTATAAAAACTTGGATTAGAGATAGTCTGAGATAAAAGGTATATTAAAAGCTGCTGCAGATGGATAGAGCATGTGAACTGGTTGAAAAACCTGGTTTGATCAACAGAGCACCCTGACCAGAACACCTCAATGCCAGGAACAAAAAAAGGCACAGATGGTAACAAGAAAAACATGTAGCACACTGAGAAAATATTCTGATGCCAGGATGAGAAACTGGTTATTTAAAAAAAGAAAATAACACGAAGAAACGAGACTCAAGAACTGGAAGATTCAAAGAGGAACAATGAAACTAGAATGTTCTTTCAGATAGTATAAAGCATCCAAAGGAAAGGAACAAACATGGCAATAAGTATAACAGATGAAGATAGAAATATAATGAAATGTAGAATAGATAGTTAAGTTACTTTTGTGATTTCCTGAATGTGGAAACTGAAGAAGACTATGTACAGATTTCACAAGGAATTATTGGGCAGGATCTTTGCGATGAGCACATTCCCCCGATGTTGAGTATGGTAAAGACTAACCTGAAGAATTTGAAATCACTTGGAATAGATGGTATACCTGCAGAACTTTTCAAAATGCCAGAAACTAACTAAGAAAAGAAGTGCAAGTGCTCAATCAAATAGCAGATTTGGGAAGAAGATTAAAATGCAGTGGAGAAATGAAATTAGCTAATAATTACTCCCTAATTTATGCTAGAGTACTTAGAGGGGTTTTGGCCAAAGAAGGGGTGGGCCTAGTGATGTTACCAAATATGTATGATCATCATGAGGACAGGGAACCAATATCTCCAAGAATGATTGTAGCAGATTTAAAGATGACCATAGATAAGATCTCCATAATCCAGGTATATGCACCAACGGAAGATGCTAGTGCTGCAGACAAGCAGGCATTCTACTCAGATTTGCAAAAAAAAAAATAGTGGATAAAGCTAAAGGAAAAGGAAGGTCAGTAATCCTGAGTGGAGACTTCAATGCCAGAAAGTGATGAAAGATATGGACATGGAGTTTTAGGGCTGTATGGAGGTGAGAATGTGAGGAATAGTAATGGACAGCGGATAATAGACTTTTGTGTCCATAATGACTTCCCCATAGGAAATTATTTCCATCCACACAAGAGAATCCACAAAATTACCTTCTCATGCATGGACCAAAATAGTGTAATTGTCATATACAATAGGAACATAAGACAGTATTTCGCTGATATAAAAGTAGTAAGAGGAGAGGAGATAGGCAGCGACCACCTTTTACATGTGGCAGATAGAAAGATCATTCCTGAATATAAAAGGAAAATAAAAGCATTTGAAACTCTTAATGTAAGGGCCTTGGATGACCCAGAGAAAAAGGCCCTCTTTACAGAAAGCCTGGAAAATAAATTAAGAGAAACGTCATAGAGACATGGAAACGATATGGAAGGCACCGTATAACATGTATTCTGGAAACACCAAATACAGTATGTAGGAAGAAGAGAGTGTCTGGTAGGGGAAAGTGGACAGACTGGTGGACCAATGACCTCTAACGACTGGTTTCTCAGAAGCTTGCCTGGAAAGCATATCTTAAAGATAGAACTGAAGGAAAGCTACACGTTTATCGAATAGCCAGGAATGAATGTAAGGTAGCCAAAGGCCAGGCCTAGAAAAAGTCATGGGAGAATTTTGGTAAACGGCTTAGTGAGAACCATCGCGAATCCATAAGAACATTTTGGCAAAAAGTTAAAACATTAAGAGGAAAGCAATGCAAGCCCATTAGAAATATAAAAGGTAGAGATGGAATCGTACTTACAGACAAGGAAAAGATCCTTGGCAGATGGAAGCAATATTTCCGGGAGAAATTCTCCGAAAACCCAGAAACAGACCATTGCCAAGTAGGAGAGCCTAATATTCAAGAAAACCTGGAGGTTATAGCGGAAGAAGAAATAAATGAAATCCAGAAGTTAAAAAGAGGGTAAAGCATCAGGAAGGATGGAATTGTGCCAGAGTATTTGCAATATGATAGTCAAAAACTTCTTAAAGCACTTCAATCGCTGTTCCAAGAAGTGTATGACAGAGAGAGAATTCCCAGGGACTGGAAATATTCTTTATAATCCTCCCGATTTATAAAAAAGGATGCACAATAGACTGTAAAAATTACAGTCCCATTAGTTTGCTTACCGTAGTCTATAAACTTTACACTTCTATTCTAGAAGGGAGACTCTGGCGGATTGTGGAAGGGCAATTAGAAGCAGAACATGCTGGTTTTCATCCAGGCCGACAGACACAGGATCACATCTTTATTCTCAGAAATATTGCTGAAAAAGCTTTGGACAGAGATAAAAATCTATATCTTGCAATCCTTGATCTGAAGGCAGTGTTTGATGTGGTCCCAAGAAAAGAAATTGGAAATGCACTAATAGCCAAGAGTGTACCTGAAGACTTACTGGCGGCCATACAGTCAGCCTACTAAGTAGCCATGGTAGTGGTAAGAATAAATGGTATGAATCGGAACATTTTCCAATTGTGAGAGGAGTTAGACAGGGAGATAGCTTAAGTCCCCTTCTATTTATAAATGTAATGGACGAAATCCACAAAATCTGTAAGTGACGAACTGCGTTTACGACAATTGGAAAATCTAATATATAAAAACTGTCCTCGTACAAAGCCATTCATACACGGATGACATAGGTGCCAAAATATCAAACTGAATATGTAAGGCAAATCAAGTGTATTACTAGATTACGAATAGCATCATCGGCCACTGCGAAGTAGACAAGAAGATCAAAATGCATATATATAAATATTTTTACCTACCTACACTCACCTATGGCGGAAAAAGCTGGACAACACTGGACAGGCACTCAAGTTGCATAACGAGGCATCACATTAGAAACAAAAGCATTAGAAAGCAACTCCAGTGGTTTGAACATGTCTGCCGCATGAAGAAGGACATGAATCCTATAAAGGTATTAGAGGCTCGCCCACAAGAAGGAGACCACATGGATGCCCCAGAATTACATACCAAGAGTATATCCAAAGACTTCGATTATATTCTCTTTTGCCATGATATAAATGTTGAAGTGGCTGGGTCACTGGCTTGAGATGGAAGAGGGAAGGATGGCAAGAAGAGTATATGAGCAAGAGTGTTGTAAAAAATTGGTATTTTTATTTGGTTTGTAAATTAAACAGTAGATGGGGACATTATGAAACTGCTGGGAGCACAGTTGGTCGTGGCTTCTATTAGCGGAAACATACACTCTTTGTCTTTGTTTATAAAACCCTTCCCTAAATTCCAAAACAGTAAGACTTAGAGTAGTGGTGCCCAACTGGGTTCCCAGGAACAAAAGTGTTCCATGACCTCTTCTGAGGGCTCAGTAAAATAGTTATGAAATGGATCATTCCAAGTCAATTCAACACTGTTTTGAATCTTCTGTCTATCTCTGTTTTTTTTTTAATTTGGCATAGGTTTTGTGTAGTAAAATAGCCTTTGTTAGCTTTTGCTGAAAAGACGGCATTTAACACTCTGCATCAAATGATAATGTAGGGATTTTAATTACCTAAGTCTACCAAAAAGGTTTCACTATTTTCGAACTAGTTGACAAAATTATTAATTTAATTTGATTCACAAATAATTTAAAAGAAATTTTGCAGAATTAGGCATAGAAAAGTTTTTTATAATGAAATTAAAAAATCAAAAAGTACACCTTGGAACAGCCAGGAACAATCTGAGAGGTTTTATCCTCTGTAATATTAGGAATTACCCTTTTATGATGCTTAGTATTTCGTATTTTAAGAATATGCATTATAGGCATTGGCCAGTAAACATTTTTACAGATAAATGTAAAAATAACAATACAACTAAAAATAACCACTTAATAAACAAACAATTAAACTTTTTTCCTCTTTTTTTTTAAATATGTAATACAGCCTTTCATAAAAAACTATTGAAAATTAGTCAAGAATGGATTTAAATATATAGATTAATAGTGAAATGACTTAACAAGGAGTATTTTTTAACTTACCGTTTTGAATGATCTCATGGCAAAAAGATTAGCCATCATTGTTGAAAAACCTGGTGCAAGACAACTTTGGGCTATAAAGCCAAGTTTCAATTCGGCTAAACAGATAACATCATCACCTTGTTTCCAATCCCATGAAGGAATGTTCAACAAATAAGCCTGTATAGAAATGAGAGATAAGTTAAACATAGCATAAATAACTTAGACATTAAAAAATGGGAGAAAACAATTTAACCTTGTTGTGATACTGCATAAGCTGAATAATAACTCTAATATCATCAGAATAATTTTTAATTGAAATTACTCTCATGATGTTGGCGGCATCTTCAGCATCTGGGTCTTGACAGTATTTGTTTGCAAGAACTAAACAGGCATCTGCTTCATGGACCTAAGGATAAAAATAATATTGAACTGAGTGATACCAAATTCAATTCATTTTTACAAATCTAATTAAAATTATAGATTGGCAAATATTTAGTGATTATTATAGTGAATGCATTATCAAGTAAATTTATAAAATAAGATCTGTTCAATGAGAATGATCTGATATATAAATTTGAAAAATTGTCCATTGCAATGATCTAAAGATCAGTTGTAGGTCTGTTCTGGTCTACATGATTGAAATAAACATCAATGAGCTCATATAGTACAACAAAACTTTATAAAAATAAATTTGCAAGGTTTGTGTGTACCATTTTTGAATCATCATGTGCAACTAAATAAAAATGTTTATTTTAAATTACTTACAATATTTAATTTTCAATGAAAATTCCTCGGGTCAATCAACAAAATTTTTTTTATAAATTAGATAATTTTAAAACTTATCAAAATACTGTGCACCTGCTATGCCTGACTCTCCCAATTTGAAATAATATAATTATTTTTTGATTATAAAAAAACATAAAATAGATGTAATGAACAAAAATAAAGTAATCTCTATGTAACTTTAAAGGCTTGTTTACATTGGTTTTCATTCATTATTTTATTATTTATTTATGTTTTGTTTGATTTGTAACTTTCCTTAGAATACTTCTATTTTATTTCTTGTCATTGCTGTTCGTTTAAGTCACAGAATGTTAAACTGAATTACTGAATTAAAAACAAAAATGTTTTTGGGACAAGAGCTTGACAGATTTTTAAAAAATAGTTATTACCATCTTACAGTACTGAGCTGTTATAGAAAACTAATCCCACCATTAGAAAAGTTGATCACATGTTAATCTTTGTACATGTTGGACGTTATTTCATCTCCTGATTTTTATAGCATTCAGGTAGGCTGTTAAAGCAATAGAGCATAATCCATCAAAATTGGAACTGTTTTCTAATTTTTATTATAATAAGTTAACACTATTTAGAGTTAGTTTATGGGTTAAAATTAATAGTGGCAATATTTTAATATTAGTAATGCTTAAGCTAAGGTCCGCATTTACCCCCCTTAAATTTTTCATGTAGGGGTGAACAATGAAAGAATTGCAGACCATACCCAATCCATTTTATATTCTTAATATTATGTTTTTCCAAATTTAAATAAGCAAATTTTCTTTTTAAAAATAGGAAAAAACTTGGCTTCAGTTTCTTAAATTAAAGCTCTCGATAAAAAAATTTCAATCACATTATTCATTTAACCTGTACAACATTTTCTTCTCCTTTGAGTCCCTCGTCTTTACAGGAATGCATAACTCAGTGAAATATAGACCAATTTAAAATATTATTGGTTGTCTGAAATTCAGAGGGTAAACTTTTCATGATCTTGCCCTAAGAGACTTTTAAGGAATAAAAGTGCCCTCACCCCATTTCTTTGGGCTAAGTACATAATTGTGCCTACATTGGGACTTCGGAATTGTTTTATTATAAAATTAACCTACTAATTATTTTCTAAGAGTTCCTGTAGAGAGGAATAGTTACTCAATATATTGAGTATATATTGTATATAGTACAAGAGGAATACTTAATCAATATATTTATTGAAAAAGTTTCAATTCATTGTCTTCAAAATTAAATTATCAATAGCCTACTAAAGAAAGACTTTTAAAATTTTTTTAAGCACTTAAACCGACTTACCCTAATTAATTATAACGAAGCTCTTTAATACAATAAGAGAAAACATTTTTTTTTTTCTCAAATGTTAAATGTTTTTATATTTTGTTATTATTTTCATACAGTTAAGTATATTTTGGTTCTTGTTGGTTTGTACAGATTATGAAAACGTCATGGCTTTCAATTTTTTCCCTCCTAATATAATAAGGTTTTAGTTTCAAAAATAAGTTAAAAAGATTTATTTTTTTTGATCTTGATCATTAAATATATTTAATGAAAACTAAAATTTTCATTTTCTCTGTGTTTCTTTCTTACCTTAAAAATTAATTATTTTTTTATAATTTTGGAAAATAACTGTTTTATTTATTCTTTATTTTGGGATTTTTTCTTAATATGTTAGAATTGCATAAAAATTACAGCATATTTAGGCTAATATTTTTTAGGGCATTTTACGGCATAAAAATCCCGAATCTGGACATGACAAAAACACTGACACCAATCCAATCATGATATTAAACCTCAATTGTGATATGGAAATTGAAAATAAATAATTATGTTTAGAGTAACAGTTACTTATATATGATTACAAAAATATTTCTAATTTATTAAAGCACCTATAAACTAAATATTCTACTTCAACTAATAACTTACAGCCATATGTATTAATGAATATTGAATATATAAGTAACTTAAAATAACATTTAAAAAAATGAAATAAAACATGAAGCTCTCTTCATCATTAATAACTGATAAAATGCAAATTTATGAAGAAAATATAGTGTAATAAAATTTATGATGTGCTTCTAAATCTACACATATCTAGTTCTAATCTAACTTATAAACATGCTATCTAATCAGTAATAAACTAAACAAATATAAATTAACATTTAAACTATGAAACTTACCAAAACAGTGCATTGGGGGGAAAATACTTAATTGTAAGCTAAGCATAATTAGAATAATTGATTAAAATGACTTCAATTCTGTTCAGTAATATGGTTTTTTAGAAAGTTTTTCTAATTTTACAAAATCGACTTAACTTGACTAAAATTTTAAATCAGTAAGTTGAGGGCTATATTAAAAAGAAGATAGTAGAACAAATTCTCAACAAATGATAAATGATATAAATTGATCAAATAAGTTAAAGCAAAAGATCATTTATTGAACCATTCTAATTCATTTATTAGGATAGAAGAAGTGGAAACAGCAGAACAATTGCCCAGCTTAGGATGTCTGCTATCACCAGCAAAGAGATCCTTCCTCACTCATACCACAGAAGAAAATACCCATTCACACAATGGATAATGCAATCCCACATCTTAAAATGGTAGGCAGAAGGAGGAACACACACAAACATTTGTATTATGTGTAATATTAGTGCCAATCATCAATAATCATCTTCAACAAGAAATTTGAACGACATAAATGATTCTTTGAAAATAAATTTATCATGAATTAACTTACAGTTCAGAAATTCCCTAACCAACAACCTAACAAATCAAAAAGAATTTCAAAGATAAGTTCTAAATGGACTTTTCAGTCTTTTATATGAAATAAATGCCATTTGTATGCCTCAGTCATTATCATGGATACTGACTGATACTGGATATACCCCCTACTACATGCCCATAAGTAATATTAATAGAAAATTTATGATTAAGTATCCCCATAACCCCCCATTAGGCATCATTAATGCTGTGTACCCCCTCCCCCTAACCTGGATTTAATTTCTAAATTATATTGATAGAAAATTTATAATTAAGAATTGGGGGTAGTTATAGTCCCAGCTACATAACTATATTTAAGTTATATCAATAGAAAATTGATGATTAAAGTTTTAATAATCTTAACAAATATTAACAAAATAAATAAATAAATAATAAATTTAAGGTTTAATAAATAAATATTATGCTGAAATAAATTTTGGAAAGGAAGAGGGTAGACAGTGGTTAAAACCATCCTTAGAAAGATTCCCCACTGGGTTATGATGAAAGAGGATAGATATTAAAAAACAACAAGCTATAAAAATTATTCTAATGAGGAAAAAATCTAACAATACGACAAGTGATAACAGTAGGAGTACTTATAACTAGTCATGTTACCAACAAGACACAAATGTAATTCCTAGGGAGGCTATAACAGATAAAGATATTAGAAAATGGGCAGATGAAGGTTGTATGACAATGGATGTTAGAAAAGTCAGAGGAAATAGTTATTTACTTCAGTTGAAAGCAGCAGCTAATGAAATCAGGCAACTGCTGATCAAACAAGTGGGGTAGTGAGCTTGTTTAATAATAGTAGCATGTAAATCTATCTCATAATAATATGGTTCATGTCAATGAATATACATAAATTCAGAAACAATATAACATCTGATCTTAGTTTGTATTAATTACTTGAAGCAATACTCATAAATATATTTCTAATCAAGTTTGTTAAAAATTAATAGCAAACTATAGTTTTTATTTAATGATTACATTGTAATAACTTCATTAATGGTCATTGTTAAAAAATGTATATCAATTCTAATATAAATATTAAATCTTTCAGCATTTAATACTGTTAATATTTTTTTCTGGTATTATTGAAACACTCGATTACCTTTACTCTTTGCAGATCAATTGGGTTCATGATGGATCCTTGAAAGAACTCAACAGTTGTAAAATGTCTCTTGAATAATCCTTCCAGCTCCAAATCAGGTGGCTTCCTACCATTTATGATTATAACAGAAAATAATGAACTTAAAAAAAAAGAAAGAAAGAAAGAAAGAAACAGCTAGAAAGTAGAAAGTATAAGAAAATATAATAAAAAAAAATATTCTACATTCTAATTGCCGTAGCATGCGATGGTAACATTAACCACTCCTAGTAAAGCCTGGAAATGTTCCAGGTTAACTTCACTTGAGTGACATTCCCAAGCATCTAACGTGCTTTCTCTATCTGCTTCGATCTTCAGTTACCTTCACACGCTCAAGATCAACAGCATTCATCATTGTGCCCTGAAAAAACTCCACTGTCGTGTAGTGGCGTTTTAGAAGGCCTTCGAGCTCCAAATCAGGTTCTTTTCTGTAATTCATAACCCAAATTTTCCCCTAAACTATTACTTTAAGTCATTCCAGCTAAGTAATTATTTACAAATATTTCATGAACTAAAAATACATACATGTATTACCCAAAAAAAGTAATAGTGCACGCATTGTTAATCAAACCTGAGTAAAAGTTTTATAATTAAGTTTTCATATCAAATAATAAATTTTAATTCATGAAATTTAAAATTAGAATTATTATAAATAAACAAATATTACTTTTTAATTTAAGTTAAAGATGATGTATTGATAAAAATAAATAAATAATTCAAATTAAATTAATCTTGATACAAATTTCTTTTACCCCTGGCATAAAATGCCCTTGGCATGCCTACCATTCCATTTAATCAACTAATAGTGCTACTATCCTCTACTTGACACCCTATACCCTATAATACATCCTGGCTACTGCTATCCTACAATTGACTCTTGTGTATTCCACCGGGAAGCGTACTACCTTCATATATTTTCTTGACCATTCTGCATTTTCAGTAATGGCTAGGTTGTCAAACTATTTAGCCTCTAGATCCTGGTGAAGTGAAATTTCCACTAGAAGGATAAGCTTGGCTAGAATACCTATTTCATGCATTCTATGCACCATATAATTTAAATCTTAATATGGTGTCATATGCAGCCTTAAATTCTATCCATGAAGTGAGAAGCATCATGCTCTCTCATCTTTTCATCTATCTGGTTGAAGCAAACACGTGGTCATGTTAAATATCAAAAACAACCCTGTTAGTCTCCAAGAATCCTTTTCACTGGGCATAACATTTTGTGAAGAACTACCACTAACACTTTATACGAAAGGATTCATGTAATGGTTACATTCTGTGTCAAACTCTTTTCTCTTGTATACAGGTACAATAATCCCACCCTTCCACAAGAATTCTCATATTTTCAATCTGGGTCAAATGTCGCTCATCTTTTTATTCTTCAATATATTGTAATTTTTTTTTTATTACTTTCTTTACCTTTGTCTTGAGTTCTTTCCATTACCTATGTATTTCCATTACTTATACTCCCCTTACCTTTGTCTTGAGTCCTTCTCTACCACATCTTCATTTTATCATCCCAATCCTTGATAGCATGTTCTTACAGTATGACCAAATAAAAATTGTAAGCACATTAATTTATTTCTGATTAATTTCACAAGCATAATGATTAACCTTTGTTTTTCCCACTATTAATGACTAATAATTAGGTGAGTCACAAAAAATGACCAATTTTGTTTTCTTGATATTTATAATCCTTGGATAGTTTTATCTATTTTTCAAATATAATTAAGGTTGATATCATTATAATACCTTGACCATTACTGTAAACAAACTCTTAAACAGTATGACCTTGTCTTTTACTTTTACCTTAAGTTTTGTCTTAGCATTAAACAACAAGATACTAAAATTGTAAATATTGATAATATTATGACATTATTGGAAACATAAGATATCTAACATCATAACTAAAACAACCCATTTGTTATGGCAAATCGAAGTAGATATTATTTCTGAATGGACTGTGAATAGATGGTTCTAGAGATTTGAAACTAGTAACATTAGCATCGAGAGGGAAGAGGATTTTAGACAAAAACCATCAAGTGAGGAGGAAGCTGTGTGACTCTGCTGAGACACACTCAACAAACAGTGCTCGGAACTTGCCAAAAGTTCTTAGAGTTTCCTAACCCATCATAAATTGTGAGTTGCATAACTTGGGAAAAGTGCATCACTCATCAAGAATAGTTCATAATGACTTGAACATTGAGCAGATACAACATCAATCAAGTGAAAATTTGTCAATGACTTTTGAAAACCCAAATGAAATTAAAATAATTGCAACTTGTGATGAAAAGTGAACATATAGGAGAAACTCTTAGGCCAAGAAACAATGGAAATGTACCAGCAGCTAAGCAAGATAATAGGAAGAAATGATAAGCCTCGCTGAATTTTGCAATAAAAAAAAAAATTGGAAGTACAATGGTTTAATTCATTCCAGAGGGTCAAATCATTCATTTAAAACTTTTTAATGATTATTTGCAAAGAATGTACCATCTTATAACCCTGACTTAGTAAACAGAAATCATAACTTCATAGTGATTACTTGCAAAGAATGAACCATGTAATGACCCAGAGCTGCCCAGGCTTAGCAAACAAATCAGAACAGTTAATTAAAAATGATGCCCTACCTCACACTTCTTGCTACATAAAAAAAAAAGGAATTTGAAACTGGTTAGGATTGAGCTTCTCCTTCCCCCTTTTTACATTTCAGATATATTTCTTCTGATTACCATCTGTTCTTATCAAAGCCTCACTATCTTCAAGTAAAACCTTCAATTCTCTTGATAAGGTTCAGAATGAAATAGCAGATTTCTACCATTCAAAACATAAAGAGTAAAATGGTCTGACTTTCTAAGAATATTTGAAATTATGGTTTAAGCCCAATCTTAAATTTGATTCCTCCGGTTTACGACACTGCATCTCAAATTCTACATTAGCCAATACAGATGACTTCCCATCTCATTACCACATTCATACTCAGTGTTTTATGCCTTCATTGCTTGTACCTGATATTGCATTGTGAAGAATTCCAATGTCTAACCACAATATGGTAACGAATCATGGAACACAATAGTAAATACTTTGATGAATGGAATATGGTTCAGGTGCGGTCAAATAAAATTCAAATAGTAATAACTATTTTAATTGAGCCAACGTTTCGCCCCACGTTGCAGGGCTTCATCAAGGCTAAAAAAGATACAAACACTTGACATAGTTACAAAGAAAAAAAAAAAAAGATAGTGGAAAATAACAGGAGTATACAGGGAAACATAAAATTTAATAAGAAAAATAAAAGGTTATAAACAATAAATGAAAACGGTAATAGTAACAGAAATATAAGAGATAATATAAGATATTAAAGAAAGTACAAATTAGGAGATAAAAGGGAAACGATTTAATAATAAAATTCTTTGGGGTATACCTGTTATTTTCCATTATGTTTTTTTTTTCTTTGTAACTATGTCAAGTGTTTGTATCTTTTTTAGCCCTGACGAAGCCCTGCAACGTGGAGCAAAATGTTGGCTCAATTAAAATAGTTATTACTATTTCAGTTTTATTTGACCGCACCCAGACCATATTACCTTCATTGATACACACAGTCAATCAACAATCTTCCAGTAAATACTTTGAATATTAAAAAAATATTGTGTTAAGAATATTTCTAAATTAGTAAGAAAAACGATCATTTTTTATGACAGCCCTCTATTGATACAAGGTTTTATTTAGTTTATATATACATGAAAAATTCATCCAATTGTGTTGTGTTTTTTACATACCTGTGCAAGAAGACTACTTCTACATCCACATCCTCACGATCTTCATGCAAGAAATCCTTCAGAAAATGAGAAACTGATTCATATGTTATATGCCCGCATACAACTATATGTCTGAAATGACATTAATTATAATATATTAATTTTAAAAACATCAATTATAAATAATAATAATCATTGTAAAAAATAATAAATAACATTTTTTTAAATATTTTAAATTAAAAGAATACAAATCTGAAAAATGATTGATAATATATAAAAGAATTAAATAAAACTCAAACTATTACTTTTCAATTAGCTTTTTATTTTAACTGTTAGCAGAGTAAGAAAAAACTTGATATAGAGCATTAAAAGTAAATAAATAAACTCATTTAATAAAATAAAATGGAAAATTAATCATTAATAGTTATACATAAAATAATAATACTATAGATTTTACATATGTACATTGGTAAAAAATAAACAAAATAAAATTATTAAAATTACAAATTAATTAATACAGGCATATCAAAAATCCAAAGCATGCAACAAAATAGCAAGAATGTATGATGCATAATGGTTAATCACTGTAACAAGCTAATGAAACCCTACAATGTGTTATTAGTTATGACTGTTTCAAGATGTCAGATGACACAAGTCTAGAACCAAAAATTTGATTTGATGGATAGGCTGATCTTGATATTTTTTTGTGCGCTGAAACTGAAAATGAACTCACTTTTCTGCTATCATGTACAGATTTTTCGCAAATTTCTGATATTTAGTACCAATTTTAAAGCACAAAAATCTTTTATAGCACCAAGGGTGATTAACCGAAGAACATAAACTTATTATGGTATTAGAAGAATGTTAAAATATATCAAATGGCTCAAATCCGACTCTCAAAGTGAATTTAAATTTGAAATACAATACATGTATTTATAATTTTTTAATTACATTTGAGTGACTTTCTTTACCCTTTTCAATTCAGAGAATCTATACTTTATTATCAGAATATTAGAAAACTAGTCTTTCCAATGTTGACAAAACATTTGAATTAGGAGAAAGTATACATGGGTAATAAAGATTTCAAGTTGATCCTGAAAAGGTGCAAATAAATTCACTCTCTCCCGAGAGGAAAATTTCAATGTTTTTGTTTTTGTTAGAGATTTTCACATGAGGTATTTTTTTTTAAGGAACTGAATCCAAATATGAAGTTTATTTTATTACTTTTTTAATCTACTTTCTTATTATTTATTTATTTGTTAATTATGTTCTTTATTTTATTTTATTTTTTAATTTGTTGACTTTTCTTGTCATTTATGTATTTGTTTTCTTCTCATTTAATAATAATTTCAAATACATTATTAGAGATATTTTAATTAAAATATCTGACATACTTATATAATTTAACCTCTATGTTCTTAATGTTTATAGTATATTTCCCAGGTAGTTTGGGGAAAGGTTTTATTATATATTTCCTAGATTAGTATACCTTAAAAATTCACTTTGATAAGTTAAAAAAATTATCAATACATTGATTGCCTTATATCTGAAATTCAAATTGAACTAGTAGGTTCTGATTTGTGCTATTCGGCATATGTTAACGTCTTTTTGATACCATAGAAATTAGAAGCTGACCATTTGAGTACCATAGGTGCTATAAAAGATTTTCTTGATTTTTGTGCAACAAAACTGGTATTACATATCATTAATTAACAAAAATTTGAAGGTGTTGGAAGAAAATGGAACTCATTTTCATTGCAAGCAAAAAGCATGATTAGCCAAAATTTTCAAATCAAATTTCAAAAAGTCACTGTTTATAGACCTGTGTTATTAACATAAATAAAATAAATACATATTCAATTAATTACTTTATCATTTATTTCAAACTACTGCCATAAAATTTTCGTAAAATTGTAGCTTTGTCTTTTCAAGAAATGATGATTTGGTTAACAATTTTTTCAGCTGTTTTATTTCTAGTTTCTCTTACTCAAAATACCTAGTAAATTTTTGCATTCTTAATGAATTTTAACAGATAATGTAATGCAAATATTCAAAAAGTAGTTATTTAAATAGAGCGGGAAAACTATATGCAGCAACTCTCCAACATACAGTTTTCTATAGTACCACAAAAAATAAACAGAAAGAACAATAAGTCAATTAAAAAATAAGAAAGGCGAATGAAATAAGGTTAAAAGGTATAAGAGATTTCAACTATGTAATCAGATGAAAAATAATTTTTAATTAATAAATCACATATTTTTTTCTTTCTCTTCAGAGAATTGTTTTTCATAAATTTAGACAAGGTATTCTTTCTTAAATCACACTATATTGTTTATCTAATCTGTAAGTACCGATAAATTTTAGGATGCATTAATTTTTATTACAACCACCAATGATCATACATATATTAATTGTTTAAAAGATGTTCAAGAAATCCAATATGAAGATGAGATTTCCAGAAAATGTGAGACCATTTTTATTTTTTTAATATACCTAACAAGTACAATATTTCAATCAAATTCTCCAATCATTGGTAAATTTTCCCTAAAACAATATGTAAATAACATAATTATAAGAATTGAGGTTTGCTTAATAGCTTGTAATGAGTTTATTCCAAAAAAAGAGATAAGGCTATATAAGTGGTCATCGTTGTGCATCAATGTATGTGTATTCATTATAAAGTTTATAGGATAATTAACCACAATTCTTCACAATCTTCATTTCACTTTGAGAAAGACATAAATAAGAAACACACAAACCACTTTCATATAAAATGAACAATAGTTACTTTGTCTTGTTTTAGTCTTTATAATTTTTCGCCCATTCATATATGCATCATAATTTCGTTTTTTTATAGATCCTGATTAAATAGCAATATCAACATAGCCAACATTCTTTGATTATAGTAATATCAAATTTAATTTCTAAAGATAATCATTCATGTTATATAATTTAGTTTCTCTTTCTTTTCTTTCTTTTGTGTTCTCAAAATATCTTATTTCTATATTTGCACAAGTATCTTATTCCCTATTTTAATAAATTATGTCTTTCTTAGAGAATTTCCATGAATGACAGAATAAATAAATTTGAAAAGAAGAATCAATTTATATAGAACAAGTTTAGTAGATATGCATCTATTGTAAAGCTGCTTTAATAATTAAGTGCATCTCTCATGAAAAATTTTAATATATTTTTCTTAAGTACATCTTTTGAAGCCAATTAAGTGATAAACAAATTAGTTTTATTATTTTATTTTGCTACTTTTGTTTAGTTAGGAAATATATCTTTAGGAAATTACACTGACGGTGACTATTTAGTCAACAATATTAACCAAATTAAATTTGAATTAGCAGCATTAATGCTAACTAACTATTGTGTTGGTGAGCCTCAGTGATCTATGATATACTGGAAGATGGTTCTCATTGATCTCAGGCATTACAAAGCAAGAAAAACATTTTTAAGATGATCTGACAACCTTTAGATGCTTTCCATTCTTTCTGTCACTTCCTTATAAATAAATAAGTTTTTCAATATCAGTATAAAAGGGAGAGTTTCCAATTTCTTCTATAAATTTCATTCAACTTCTCTGAGGGCATTCACAAATTATTGATACTTTAGTTTTCTACTTATTTATGCTCACAATAACAGATCTTGATTCTTCTTGGAGAATTATTGGTTCATTTGGAACTTTTCGTCACTATCCCCTTTAAAAAAAACCTGAATAAGTCATCAGTGCTTTATTTCCCTCAGGTTCCAGTGCATTAGGCTGAACATTTTCTTCCTTTCCTTAGCCCTTCTGCAGCATGATCAAAAATGAGATGAGAAACGAAAGGAAACACACAGCATCTTGAACAACCAAACATGTTTAAATTTAAAATAAAGATTGGAGTATGAAGTTATTATTTGGAAGCTTTCTACAGCTAGAATGAGCTAAATACTGAATATTCATTTTTATTATAATGCATCCAGGGATTTTCATAATTTCAATGTTATTCAATAATATTTCTCAAAACTCAAGGAATAAAATAGATTCATAATAAAGTCATTAACCTATTCCATAGCAGTTCATCTCTTCAAGAATCATGTTTAGCCTAAAATAATGATAAATTTTGTCAAAATTAATAAAAATATTTGGAATATAAGGAATTGCCAAACATTAACATCACAATAGAACGGAATGAGACCAATAATCAGGAGCGTTATTATCAAGAGTTAAATTCATGAGATTCATTAAGCTCTTTCTGTGTTATAATTTTTAGAAAACTGGCAATGTTGGCATATAGCTGCAAATTTATAATTTATTTCCAAAATAAGTTTTTTATTTTTATGTTAATCAATCAATTATATACGTTTTTTTCCCAATAACTTGCATTTGCCAATTATTTATGCAATATTACAGCATACCTACTATTTTACATCCTTCAACAGATTTTTTTTTTCAATCCAGTTCATAATTGATACCTTATAATCTTTATAAACATAGAAATAATAATTAAATGTACATGATTTAATTTTGATAATTATGGTGTTCACATAAAAGAGAAAACCATCTATATAATCATGTTTTTAAGCTTATAAGAGATTTAATTCAAAACATTTTGCTGCCAATAGTTATAAGTGCCAACTAAAAAAAAATAAAAAAAATTAAGCAGATATAATTCTGTTTATAATAATAGTCTACGCTGTGCAAACAATATTTGAAAAACTATCACACCTCATGAATAGTGCACTAAAATCTCTTGTAAATAGTTTTAAAACAAGTAGAGTATAGAATGTTCCAGTAGGGATTATATCTTTGTATCAAATGTGGTGTGAATGTAAGTTAGTCAGTATAATCTCTGGTTTTCAAAAGCCAGTACAGTAATTTCGGTCCAGAATGAAGACAGAGGGAAATGACAAAAAAACAATAAAAAAAACAAACAATACAACAATAAAAAGAAGAAACAGAAAAGAACAAAATCAAAGTACATGCAAGGTATCTATTAACAACATGCAAAGATAATTTTAAGAAAAATTCAGAAGTGCAATTAGTATTTTAGATGATATTACAGTGTTTCACACTAAAATAATAAACAAACACATTAAACAACAATAAAACTGCAATAACACTGGAAATATCATTTAACAATAAATAAATTTCAATACAAATAAAAAAATTGTAATGAATTATTAATATTGATATTAGAATTTGCAGTGTAAAGCAGTAATACAAAAGCATCACATTGGTGAAATAGAAAAGAAAAACATATATTTTTTCTTTATGTATGACAAAAAGAATAATAATACATAAATAAAAATACTTTGGTGCAAAACTTATGATTTATTTCATGGTTTGATGAAGAGAAAAATTTTGTTTCAACATAATCTATTATATTGAAAAATTATTTATCATGATTAAAGTTTCATCTAAACTAATTAGGAAGTCATTATTAAATAAACTTGGTAACAAGCAAAGATTAAGGTGTGCTTACTAAACATTTAAATCACACATACGCACATATAAAGAACACACAGGAAAGTAAAGAATAATTATTGGGAAAGCTGTTAGTAACAACAAACAGAAAAAAGGCTAAACAGGACCTATCCCCTTTTCTTAAGGTTAAGACATTTATATCAGTAAATAAAGAATATCGTTCACATACACTTATCAAATGTGCTATCATTTCAGTTTCAGATGGAATGGAATAGTTATTTTATTTTTTTATGAAGCTCAAGTGCAAACTGATATTAAATGATCAGAGAGAAAAAATATAATACAAGAAAAAAATTAACATCAATAGTGATTAATTTTACTTTAGTGCTTACATTGTTATTGCTCTTACTGAAATGCCAACTAATACAACATTTAACAAACTGATAGCATACTAAAAATGAAATATGATACATATTATGAATAATTCAGTAACGTATAACCAACAATGCTGTATTTCTAAGTTGCTTCACATTTCACAAGAATTTCTTTAACCTCTTTTCTCTCACCTTCGTCCACGTTCATTCTTCAGAGTCCCTCCATACTTTGGTCTAGTTCCGATCAGATCTATGATCTCAGGTATACAACTGGCGAATATCGCCTAAATGAAAACCAAGAATTGGTTCCAAAATGTAAGGTATAATGTTTAGGTATTTATCATTCTTATGTTAAAGGGGTCTCCTTAAGAAGGTGTAATTATAAATTTAGAAAGAAAGAAAAGGAGTGTTAACGACGATAAGGTTTAGGATTTAATCCTCATTAATAACTTTGTTAATATTTCACTATATCTATAAAAATGTATTATTTTGAACAAGTAAAAAAAATATACATACCCACAGCTGTAAACAAATATGAATAAAAAATTGAAAATAATAACTCATAAGCTGATAATTTTGAAGGATTGAAATTGAAATGATAGAAGTGTAGCTAAACATTACTTTTGTAGTTTAGAGACAAATAAATTTTCATAAAACCATAAGCTTGAATATCACACTTTTAAAGGAAGGGGAAGAGGAATGCTTTTATTGAACCATATTTAGAATTATAACCAATTAAATTACATTTGAAAGCAAATTTTATAAAGCTTTCTATGAAATTTACAAGATTCTCAAAAGGAATTTTTGTACAGTTAAAATCAAACTAAAAGGCACACACCTTTTAGAATATCTGGTATATCTTATTATCCAGTTAAAATTGAGTGCAACAAACATCCACACCCACACTCTTGGACAACACTATGATTAAGAAGCGATTCAAAATTATTATTATTATTATTATAGTACAAATGTTTTAAATGTTAAAATAGTTTGTTTAAATTTACCAATGTTTCTTGGTGTCACACAATTATGATTATTTATAACAAAATTAAAAGAAAATAATGTTACAAGATTATTGTAAGATGTGAAGTATTTATTGGGTGCATTTCTAAATTATAATCTCCTTTTTCTCTATTAATTTTATCAGCAATATATTTTCCTTCCAGCGGAGGATGTTGGCATTTCAATGATTAAACATCTTCCCTCAATACGTCATTTACCAGGAAAAGTAACTTCAATCAATAAAAAAGTGTAAATTTTAACATTTACTTGCTAATTAATGAGTGATTAATACAATTTTACTAAAAAATTAGAAATCCTTTATGGTACCACCTAAAATAAGCATAAATATCAAAGTTATCTACAAAGATAATAGGTAATGAAAATAAAGTGACACTAAAAGATAAGCTTATACAACTTAAATTTTATGAGCTTATTTTAGTATTTAAAGCACTCCTTCCCTCTCATTAGTTGTTTTGTCTTTTCTAACAAGCAATAAAAATTAATAAAGTTAACAATTAAGATGCCAGAATGAATTTTCTCTATAAATCTAATATATTTACAAGAATTTAACATATTTGTCCATGCTTAAAAAAAAAAATAGCAAATTCGTTCCTTGAGAGTTTATATTTTTTCTTGTAATAAAATTTATAGTTTTAAGAGAGTCCAAAGAAATAATATTGCTTTGTGCAATGAAACCAACAGTGCAAACTTCATTTCTTGTGTTTAGTTTCGAAACACACTGTGTATATTAAAACATAACTATATTTATAGCATAATACTGAAATAAAACAATAGTACTCATAGTGATTCTAAGGTGTAGGAATAAAGAAAAGGAAAAGGTTAATGGATATTGCGTCACATTTTCTTATAAGTCAAGATTAACTCCTGGTTAACGTATTTTTTGTAAAGTAAGTATATGTCAACTTGATAGCTTCATGTGCATAGATAATTAAAATTTCACTTTTTTCATATTTGAAAATATCAGTAAAATATCTATTAATAATCAAAGTGAAAAAAAATTACAAAAGCTGGTGCACTCTACGTTTAAATGATCAATTTAAGAGGCAGTATATGTTACTTCAAATATTTCTAGAAAATCATTCTTGCATTTTACTGAAAAAACACAAGTTTAGGACAAAACTAAAGGCATTCGGGTCTAATTCTATTTGATGCATGCCACCAAGAAACATTTCACTAGAAAAACTAATGTGGATTGAACATGTCCACATTCTTATATAAAAAATTATTCACAGAAGGAATTATTAATAAAATATTTGATGTTAATCAATAAAAATTGTGATCATTGTAATTAAATTAAGTTCTCTCATAGAATAATTTTCCTAAACAGAGTTCCCAAAATCACCAAACATTGTTTAAAAAAATACAAAATTTAGGGTTTATCATTAATTTTAATAAATTTTGAATTAAGAGAGAGACTAACTAGGTTGCTTCATAGATAATTTAAGATCAACTTCTGAGGTAGATTAAATTTGGGTACTAAAGTGAAAATCACTGCACTAATATGTTTAAAAAAAGAAAATGAAATGAATTAGAAAAAATAAACACTAAAGTATAACTATTAATGAGGTGAATCATCAAATTATAAAAATAAAATAAAATAAAAGTGAAACAGCATGTGTTGTGAAAACATTCAATTTTTCACAAGATTCTTCCTTCTTAAAACAATAAAGAAATACAAGAATGTGGAACAGTTCTACAAATACCAGACTATTTTAATATTTAAAACAAATTTAATATGCCATATCACTCAATGATTGTAAAATTCAAGTCCAATATGCAGTTATTGGGGGGAGAGTAAAATATTAGATAAACTTATATTACACATGTCATTATATTTTGCATCTACTATGAAATTAATTGTAAAATATTACTTATAAGCGGTTTAAGTGAGCACGAATATCAAAAAAAAGTTTTTAAATTTTTTTGACTACGATTTTGCTACCTCCGCCTCTCTCGTTTGTATTCGCCACCATACTTGGAGCGATTCGCTGCGAGTTCAGTGATTTCGGGAATCCAGCTAGCCATCACAGCCTATGCAGGAAAATACTTAGACATAGTATATGCACTCACAAATGAGTGAACATTTTTACTGTTTTTTGCTTTCCAATTAATTTTACCCCTAATTATTTTTATTTTTTAAAGAATAATTACAATCACTGAAATAATAAATTTTAAATTAAAACATAACAAAATTGAGAGTTATAATTTGAAATCAATAATATCATTAATTAATTAACTTATTAAATCCAAAGCAAACACCTAACTATAATTATTCATTAAGAAAAACATTCTTTAAAAGAAAAAAAATAAGAGCAACATAACACAAATGAATAATATAAATTGACATTCTTTCAACACCATCCTCAAGGCTTTCAAAACTACAATTAACTTATAATAATTGAACGAAAATAAACATTAGCTATTCAAGAACAGTTGCGAGCAGACACTTTTATTAATCTAAAAATAAGAACACAAAACATCGGGAACCCCAGTATATCTACGAGCAGCTTACAATATAATTATATAAGTATTATTAGTACATATATATTATGAGGCAAAAAACTGAATGGGAAAGGTCAAGACAAGAAATAATTTTTAAACACAAGGAATAGTGGAAAACTAATGTAAAAAAATAGTCATGTCTCCATTGTCTTTAAAAATACATTACCGTTCAATTCTTTTCATTTAACTATGACATTTTATTTATTTTTTATGGTACTTTTTCATCATCCATGTTTACAAATACTTAGGAAAAACATACTTAAAATTAATAGGTCACATTATTTTTAAAGCTATAAAATAATTTAATAAGTTATCAGGAAACTGAAATCCATGCAATAAAAGCTTACATTAACATTTATTTATTGATAACCACTAAATGAGATTTCCAACTTAAGTCAATTAGTTTTAAATGCTTTTACTTAAACAAATATTTTTAATAAATATATTGGCATATTTAGGACAAATAGAGTACCACATTATTTATAACATGTAATTGAAACAAATAAAGCCTTTATGTTATGGAACACTTATTTATTTTATTTCATAGAACATTATATAGTAAAATTAGTTTCATTGTATGAAAATTTCAAACATCACCACACTGCCAAAACCTTTGCATGAATATTGTATAAAAGCTAGTAACTAACTGATAATGAACCTAAATTAGACAATACAAAAAAAGAAAATTAATAGAGAAATTAAATTCCATTACAGAAAAAGATCAATCAATTTTTTTTCTAAAAATCTTGCTTTTAACAAAAATTGCAGCTCATAACTACTTTTTTTTATAGAAAAAATATATTTACAATAATTTTTTGTTTAAAGGTATTTCAATTTTATAAACAAGTTATACATTACATTATAATGATAAATTATTACCATGATAATATATGACTTATGATGATAACAATAACCTATCATTATTAGTTCTGAGACTTTAATTCATTTATTTCTTATATAAATTATATATTTTTTTTTATTCAAGGAATATCCTAATTACCTTCTACTTCTTTAATGGCTTATTGGAGATGTTTTGGAATAATTGAATTGAATTGAATAAATGATGATAAATCATCAATTTTTATCATGAACTAAAGTGAGTTAAATAATTATAACATACAATGAATAAAAAATTATAAAACAATGAAGAGTATAAAGTCTTGTTTATTAAAGACCAATCTTAGTGAATAATGAAGCACCAAAAAGTAAACTCCCACTTCTGGACATATAAATATTTCCTTATACGTGGAGCTATTCTAATAATATGAAACAATACTTAGATTCGGAGCATAGAACATAACAATGTCTGTGACTAAAATAAATATCTTATCAGACATATAATGCCTCTATAGTATTAATTGCAAAGCCAAAATTTAGATATATAAATAATCAAAACATGAAGATAGCTACCTACATACATTGAAAAAATATCAAAACAAATAAAAAATTTTACACTCGCATTATAGACAATAATGAAATAAAAGACAAATATATTTGGATCAGAAAATGTTGCAATCTCCTCAACCAATATAATATAAATTTACATGATAGTAAAAAAATATTAAACTCTTCAATAAAGAGAAAAAATGGAAGAAAGGTTATTTTTTTGTAATACAACAAAAAACATTACATGTACTGTACGTTTGACTTTTAGGAGGTTTCACATTTCTCAAACTCAACGAAATACTTTTTTTTAACCACAGATTAAGACAATCAAATTACTAATTTTCAAAAAGAATAACCAAACATTAGTTGAGAGAGGAATTGAAATGAAATGAAAGTTTTTTTTTAATTTTTAACCAAAACAGAATCACACAATATCTTGCCATGACTTGGGAAGATTTAAATTCAACTAAGAACCTGTAACACAACTAAATATCTACTACTTGATTTGTATATTTCCACTTATTCTTAATAAGCCAGGTATCCTAGAGTAAGAGTAAGACTACCTTTTTCACTTAAACTTCAACAGTGCAAAAGGAACATACTGTGTAAACTGATTCAAATGAGTAAGAATAAGAATGTTCACCGTCTTAAACAATATTGTAGCTATTGAATTAAGTTCAATAAAACTATTGAATAAAAAAAAATTCAAGATTAATCTGGTCTTAATTATTTGGTTATGTTTCTTACAGAAACTTAAAACCTTTGGTCTTCAGCGTCCTTCAATTTATTTTTGACCTTTTTCTTTTATAGTTCTACTATATTTTATTAAGAAACCAAATATTTTTCAATGCTAATGCTGCTGTCATTCAGTATTGTTTGGGTTTTTTCCCCAAAGAAAGTTGCTGTCATGTAGCTGACAGTCTCCTAAAATGTAGCATATGGTCAGCTACCTGAAATCTTGTTTAATAAGGTCGTGAATATTCTATTAGTAGGTTGTGTGTGGCCAATTCTCAGCCTAGTGATAACAAGGCTATTCCAATCAGAACTTTCCCAAGCTTTTATTTCTTTTTAATAATTTTTATTTATTGTTCCCTTTGGTAGTTTTCCAAATTTGGACCCAAGCACAATTGGGTTAGTATCTTAAATAGCTGCATGTGCATGAATTAGATGCATCAATGGGCACATCCGGCATGCTCATTTGACTTATTTCTAATGATAATAATGCTGATTATGGAAACTTGGCTCCTTGATCAGTCCTTTTAATCTCCATGATCCCTATATGCAATAATATCCAAACAGTTACTAACTTCTTGTATAGGTTTTTTAGTCATTAATGAATAAACAAGCTTGGACTTTCTTAGTAAATTACAAGAACTTTAAATAAGACATCAACAAATTTTATTATTATAGAGTCCAAACATACACTAAACTTTTCTTCTTGGCAGACAATGATATAGTACTGTTTTAACCTTTCCAGTCAAGTTCACTATTAGATTAGTCAAAGAAACTTAACATTTGGTTCAAAACTCAGTTTCATACCTCTATAGCGAAAGCAATGTTCAACCCATAAACTTATCTATTTCTGTCTTCCATTAAATTTATATTAATTACACATAAATCATACAAATAAATTAAAGAATATATAATCTTTTGACATGGCATCTATGATTACAATTGATGCTAAATTGCAAATTTAGCTCAAGAAAATCTGATATGATGTCAACTACTGTTATACTGATATACTGTTATACTGATATGATGTCAAAAAACATAATTTCTTCTTCTTCTTTTTTTTTTTTTTTTAAATTGTAACATATTGAGTCCAACCTCTTTTAACTTGAAAGAAATTGTTACTGACAAAGCTGCTTAATAAATATAAATTTTGTATGCTGATAGCCAAGTAATAAAGCCCAAATTTAAATGTGATACCATTTTTCAAATTGAAAATTAAATAATGGTGTGAAAATAGTTGAGAGTAGATATAGTACAAAGGAGAAGTTGGTTGGGGGTGCTGTTAGTAGAGAGAAAAATACTAATTAGTAAAATTTATTTAATTTCTGCCCATGTTTTGTCCAAAATTTCAGACCTTAAAAAAATAAAATTAATAAAATAACATTCCTCTTCAAAATAACATTGAACAAATGAGTCTGATGTTTTAATTGAAGCAATATTGAAAAATTAATCAACAGAAATCAATGCTGTCAACCTAGGCACTTCTTAAGGGTATTGATTCATCCAATTTAATGCACATTTCTTAATGAGCTTACTTTAAATTAAAGGAAGAATTTTTTTTTTCAGATAATAGTAAAGAATCCAGAACTCTCAAGGCTTTAATAACAAACAATTAACATGTTAAAAACTTATAACATATTAAATATTTAAACATCAGAATCTCTCTATCTCTCTTTACCACATGGCAGTGTGAGGTGTGTGTAAATATAAATACATATAGTAAATAAGAAAAGTCTGTCCTGCTTAGGTCAATCTATGTCCTTTTAATGATTAACTTTGTTTTAATAAAGTAGAAAAATAATTTAGATCAATATCGAGTTCAAGTAAGAATAATGAAAGGAAAATAAAGTTTAATTTTTTCATTAGAGAAGGTTTGTATTCTTTATGAGATAAATTTGAAATGCTTTTCACTCAATCTTTTGAGTATAATAAATCATTTCCAGCTGTAATTGGTCAAGATTTTTAGATATGCCTAGTGTTCTCTTATAAAAATTACTTCCATATATATTCCAGAAGAATAAATATTTAAAAAAGATTAAATATATCTTTGCCACTATAAATAGTAAAATGATGGAAATAACTTATGTTTATAT
>NW_027113424.1:443309-490371 GCF_000696795.3 Halyomorpha halys
TATAAAATTAATTTATACTATTTTAGATTTTTGAAAAAATGACCCGCCACTGAAACACAATATTTGACTCAATAAGTGCAAATATGTATGTGTGCTTGATAAAAATTTTTATTATTTAAAAAAAAACTGAAAACTTTCAAAACTTAAAAAAAAAATTGTACAGATGATATTTTGATTTTCAAATAGAATCATAAATCGAGAATTAGTAATAAGCAGTTGTCACAACATAATTAAAAATATCTATAAGTATAATTGGCATGAATTAAGATAGAAACATATAATAGAGAAACGGACACATAAAAAGTTGGAAATCTCAACGACTTTCATCTCATGACAACCTATGCTACCATATCTTAATGTATGTGAAGTAAGATAAAGCGTTTTCCAAAATATAAACATCTATTGCATATAGAGTTATTTAAAAGTTGGGGATTAACTATAGATAACTTTTTATTTATAGCATGACTATGTCTAAATGCTGATCAAACATGCAAACTTAAATGAGTATTCTGTATGATGTGCTACCTTTATATAGTTTTAATTATGCAAAATAAATTAAACCCAAGTTCAACAGAATGTAATGTCCACTAATAACATTTAAATTTTTTGAAGTTATGATTGTAAACAGAGCTAACTAATCAAATTTAAATGGTAGTTATCAAGAATACCTGCTTCTGAATTTTAATATATACTAGAAATTGATATTTTTCTGCTAATGTTTCACTGATAGAAGTGTAAAGTATCGGAAGAAAAACGGATTGAAGTATTTTTGCCTCTATGTTCAAGTAACGAATGAGAATACATCTTCTTTTCAGGAAACCTAAAAAGAACTTTATAACTTACTCTACTTTATTATTTATTTATCTCTGGACTTTTCTAATTCTCCAAGCCCTCGATTTGTAACTAATAAATTAAAAAAATGTCATTTTTTCTATCTTTTACTTGATCATGACAGTGACTACTAGAATAATTTATTAAATTTTTAATCTGTTGTTTCCTTTCTGACTCAAATTGTCTAACCATGTCTTTTATAAAAAAAGATGAATATAATTTTTTTTTCTCGATCTATGTTTTTCAGACAAAATTCAACAATAATTTATTTTGTCTGCGAAATGTCGTACTATGAGGCCCTATTTCACACTATATTCTTTCAAACTTTTGGATGAGGAAATTGCTATCAGGTATAAAATACATGCTGTTATTAACAGGTAATAGGCATGATTCAGAACATGGATCTCATTGAGGTTGGTGTTAAAATAAACAAATTGGTAAATTATCTTTCCATTCAGGTACCTATACATGGAATATAGAGTAAAGGAAATTTATTGTGATGGTGTGACATTTCAAATTCAAGTTTTGAAGGAAACATGTGGTTTGAAGTCCCCTGAGTCCAAATAACCTAGCCTCACAAAATGGTCTCTGTGCCTAATTGTGTAACAGCCAAGCTCAAAAGCGAAAAGTCATACAAAACTAAAATTACATATTTAAGGCAACTAAATGCCAGAGATTTGACAGCAACTTTTCCAATAAGTTCAATCTTCCAGAAGAACCATAGTAAAATTGAATTATTTATGTTATGGTTTATTGTAGAAACATAGACTAGCAATGTATTAAAATATCCGATAAAACATTGAGGATTGCTAGGATCCAGTGTTAGTATAATATAAGATAGAAGCAAGTATTCTAAATTATTACCATTTAAATATTATATTTATATAAGTCCTGATAATAAAATCATTTGAAAATGAAGAAATCAATTTGTTTTGAGAATAGTTCGATTATTAATTCAATTTATTTTGGGAAAAGTTCGATTATGAATTCTGTATGCAAGACCCATTTAACTTTAGATTAATTTTTCTGCCGGTGCAATACAATTTAAACAATGCATAGTTTAGCTATTTTATTATTATTATTTAAAATCTATTTAATATTGCAATAGTATATTTTACAAAATTAGTAACTGGATACAAGAATTAGTCATTAAGGAATATTTTTTACAAATTATGCAATAATAATAATAATGCATGTAACAGTCATATGCTTACATAAAGATAAGTGTTAAACATTTTTATAATAGACGATAGAGATATTCAAACACACTTCATGCAAAGTAATATAAACACCACTATCCCACCATAATAAAATATTTGCTGCCAAGAAAAAAAGAGTATATATATTTTTATTTTTTTAATGGCTAAGAAAGAAGTAAGGAGTTATGCCTTATTTCTTTTTACAATAGTGCAAGGAAAAAAGCATATTTAATATTTTGAAGATGACATATAGTGCAAATCTCTGAAGGATAATAAAGAAAGTAGAATTAATTGGCAGCAAATATGCACTACCTCTTTCCATGTTCCCTTTTGAACTCGCCGCTGTATTTTGAGCGAGTCCCTACAAGGTCAATAATCTCAGGGATGCTACCGGCAAATATTGCCTATGAAAAATAACACCATGCAAATTAGTAACAATAGAGGAATAAAAAACAATTACCACTCATGAGCAATCAGCAAAGTAAACTATTTTGAATTATAAAAAAATCCTAACTCTAAACTACAAAAAATAACACTACAATATGCTAATTTTTTTAGAAAATAATAAACAATTAAAATAACTACTACCAAAACAAAATTGTGCTTACACATCTAAATAATATATAAGTGCTAATACTGCCATATATTTTACATAACTATATGACATTTCAATGTTTAGGAATTATCTCATATAAATTTTCTTTATATTGTAGCAGTATTCTTATATAATTAAAGGTACTTATTATGGACCAAAAGACCTACATAACTTTTCAAAACACAAATTAAAGGTCTAGAAGAAATATATTTTTTTAAATAAAAAAAATGAAGATTTCTGCCTCATTTAAAGTGAACAAATCACTAATTATGTAATAATTATCATACACTACTAAGTAAGATTCATTCTATTATGTTACAAAATAATTATTATTTGTATATATTCTGTTCAAATTTACTGGCAAGTATAAAAATTATAGTAAAGTAACATACTGAATAAATCCTGCTGATTTAAAACTTGATATTCAATCAAACATAAGTCACTTATCAAGATGGTTTATGAGAGAAAACCTAATAAATCAATGTTAGCATGCATTGGAAAGCAATTCTAGATTAACTTCAGCAATCTACAGATACAGATTAAATACCATGCACAAACTTAAATAAGCACATAAATATTAGACGTTAATTACTGGACAAAAGTGAAAAATGTAACGAAACTATGTTATTACTTTTTTTTTTTTAATTTTCTAATGATTTAGAAATTAATCAGAGTAATATAGATTACTGGTGTAAGTGAATGATCTGACAACATTATTAATTTCATACAGATCATAAGATCAAATCCCAGTTCTTAGTTCCTCGTACGGCTGATCTCTTGTTGTAAGTTTGAGTGTGGAGAGTTTAAAAGTTCAAAAATACTTTTTAAAAAATTAAAATAAAAAAAGTAATAATAGAGTGGCAGATTGGCAGTGGATCGATATGGCTAGGCAAGTTAATGATAACATAACCAACCCTTAGTTCCTAATATGACTGTTTTACCAATGGGAAAGAAAATAACATAATCCGATAAATAGAACATTGGAAGAAAAAAAACGACAGCAATGATTAAAATTTGGAGATATGAGGAAACTCCTGATTTTGGAATTAGAATCATGAAAAAATTCATTTAAGTACCTAAAAGAAGGAATACTAGTTAAATTGAATGATTTAGTAAAAACCTTGTCATTTATAATTGTTCTACAGGGTGTTTCAGGATTAAATTTCCTAACTGAATAAGTGAATTAAGGAAAATCAATCCACTATAAAGTTATGGCTGTTAATGCTTTGTTTAAGAAATATTTTATTGTTATAAATTATTAAAATAAATAAATTATTATGTGTTTGAACTATTTTATTAATAAAGTGTAAACATTAACATTCATATTAAACGTTGTTGGAAGTGATTACCTTAAGCCTTAAGACAGGCTTGGCATCCTTCTTCTACAGCAGTAGTGACTGTATTTATTGTTCCGCAAGTTTGTCCTTCTTTGTAAAGAATTAAGGACATTGACTTTAGTCATTGATGGCCATTCTGGAAGTAAGATGCCATAGAGAAGGTGAAAAAACTACCCTCTCTTAATGATCAATGTAATCATTTTGCACAAGATTTAATATGAATGTTATTGTTTACATTTTATTTATAAAGTAGTTGAAACTTATTTATTTATTTATAATAAATTAGATAACTTATAACAATAAAATTTTCAGACCTAAATGTCTCTTAAACAAAGCATCAACGGACATACCTTCAAAGGGAATTTTATTCTTGCTTGGAGATCCTTAATTCATATTTTCAGAAAGGACATTCAATCCTGTAATAACCTGTATATACATTTTGTGGGGGCAATTATACAATGTTATAACACAAACTCATTTTATTTTTAACAAAAATAGTTATATTTATAAAAAAAAAAATAATGGTTGATTCACTCTTTAATTCTTTTATTATATACTATTTCGACACACACAAAAAAAAGATTATTAGTTGACCATATGTTATTAATAATAGGAAGAAAGATGGTCTTGGAGGTGGCCAAAAAAGGTACACAAAATAGCAGAAAAACTATTTATTAGTCACTAACGTTTCGCCTCACTTTACACTTTGGTTTCATTTAGACTAAATGAAAAACAAGGTATAAAAATTTTAAAGTATGATAATAATGGGATGTATTAAAAAAAATAACTGTTTTTCAACCAAATATTTGTATTGTTATTTCTTTGATATAAAATACAACTAATATTCAAACTATAGTCCATTGTTATCAACTATCATAAGCCATCTGTTAGCCAATTGCTCGATCCCACGCTGATACCAATCTTTGTGTTGGCTGTCAAACAACTCTTGGACCGCAATTTCAAATTCCGCAAAATTATCAATTTTTTCCCTTGAAGGAAATTGGCCATTGATCGAAACAAGTACTAATCCGATCATGCGAGGTCTGGACTGTATGGTGGATGATGCAGGAGTTCAACGGAAAGTGATTACTGATTGCTGAGGAATAAGTTTGTGAGGGACCAGTCTACTACTCTTTTTCACCTTCCCTATGGCAAGTAGATGGTGACTAACAGTATCTTTCAACACACCACACTCTCTTGCAAGTTCCCGAGTACTTTTGGGCAGATTTTACTCAACAGCTTCCTGCAGAACCTCATCAATATCCATTAATGTATCTTCTTCCTATCCAACGTTGTATCTCCACTGCTAAATTTTTCAAACTAACACCACACAGTATGATGGTCAAGGACACCTTCCCCTTCATATTTAATAATTTCAGGAGTTGCTTCAGTGGCTGTGAAATTTCTTTTCCAGTAATGCCTTAAAATTACGAGAATTTTGTAGAACACTGTCATGTTTCTTCTTTGAAACAAATAACTAAACTGTGGCTTTTTTGGAAGAAGTCCAAGTGGATTAAACAAGTTTAGAGAATGCTCTAAAGAGATTATTAAGTATTGATAAATATTAAATAAGATTAAAATATTTACAGTTCTTTGAAATCTTGAATTTGATAAAACAGCATTTTTTTTTTTTGTTATACACCCCAATACTATAAAAATATATATAAAAAGGTCATGTAAGAAAAGATATAAAAATGAACAAAGTAAATTTAAAGAATATAAATATAATTGGAATCATTATTAATGTGTCTTTTTCTGTGTGTTTAAATCTATAAGACTATGATTCAGGGTATGAATGGGACAAGAGGAGATGATTTTCTAATTTATCCCTCAAAATTATTTTAATTTTAACATAAACAACATTTTAACTATTTGTTGCACAGCAAGAAACTAATTTGATTTGTAATCATGAAACATTTAGATACAAAATTTAACAACAGCTAGACTCAAAATCGAATTCATGCTTTCAGAACTCACAGGTAAAAAGCTACAGGTTAGACTATTTGAGAGAACAACAGGCAAGAAGTGTTACTGACTGGCGTTCATGAGGTACCTATCAGACCTGTTCAACTAGAAACATCGGCGTCCAATTCATCCCACTATCTGAACCAATCCAATCCCTATATCTCCTAATATGTACATCCTAAATCAATGAATAAGAAACAAGTTAGTAAATTCTAAACAAAACTTTTATCCAGCAATTTTGATATGTGCGTTTTTGACATGCTTCAATATTTGAAGTTTATGGTGAATATTTTAACTTTAGCATTAGGTAAAGAGAATAATAATATTATAAATGAAATGTCTTAATAATAAAATTTGAACTATTTTCAAAATTGAGAAAAAATTTAAACTTGAACAAATGTACTTTTATCGGTAAGCAAAAATATAGAAATTATTGTTATTAAGTATTGCAGTATGATGATGGAGCATTTGCTTCAAATCATTGTTATAGATAAAAGAGATAAATTTAATAAAGTTATTAAAGGGGTAATTTGATTACTTCACATCATTAAATAAAAAATAAACTTTTTTAAGTATATAAATTTATGAAGTATATAAATTGTTTCAGTATCCTTAGAAACGCCTTTTCATTCTACCTAATTTCCTAAGGAATACGTGCCTCCACGTGGTACGGCTGGATACTCTATTTCTGATAAAAGGCTAAGAATAGAGGAACTAAAACGAAACACTCAAGGGCTTACTACCCTAGTTGCTGTTGGGGCAACCCAACCAAAACAAACAGAAAATATTATGAAAATGGCTTCTCACAAAAATTACTACCCTGAAGACAAAGTTGGGCGATCGGATTCCAGTGTACTCGGCAGTGCGAAGTTGAAAACTGGTGAGTCAGAACAAAGATTTAAACAAGGGAGAAAATACTATTTTGGCACATATAATATAAATTCACTAATTCTAGTAGGAAAACTCAGGGAATTAACAACCGAACTACACAGGCTGAAGATCTTGATTAATGTAAGAAACAAGATTCACAAATACTGAGACTGTAGAATCAGATGGGTTTAGAGTCTTTTAGAGAAAACCAGGTAAAAAAATCATGAAAGGCATGCCACACCTAGGTAACATAAAATGGATTTATGTAGTAGACAAACAATTGAACTTGGATAAAAGAGGAAATACCAGAAGACTAGCAAACTGCACTAATACACCCTTTACATAAAAAGGGGCCAAAAACAGAAGCAAACAATAACAGAGGAATCTCATTGTTTCCGGTCATTTACAAAATTTTCTCAAAAGCTCTACAAACCGACCAGAACTACAAATAGACCAGGAAATTGGGGAATACCAGGGAGGCTTTAGGAAGGGAAGATCTTGCCAGGAACAGATCCTAAGCCTTAAATTACTGATAAAATATTATATGGTAAGAACCAAAAACCTCAACATCTCCTTCATCGACTTCAGGAAAGCCTATGACTCGGTAGACAGGGAAACCTTAGTGAGAATACTAAGGGAATATGGAATAGACCAGAAAACAATAAACCTGACAAAATTAGCACTATTAAACACAAAATCCAAAGTAAAGTTCCAGGACTAATTAGCAAATCCTTCCAGGTTAAAACAGGACTAAGACAGGGAGATTGCCTGTCACCAATACTATTAAACATAGTACTCGATAAAATCATGAGAGAGTTCTGGAAACTAAATAATGCAGGGGCCTTAGTAGGAACCAAGAAAAAACAAATAAAAGTGAGCTACTTAGCCTTTGCAGACTATTTAGTTCTCCTGGCGGAAACAGAGGAAGAGGCAATTAGTCAAATAAATACCCTGAAAGAAATAGCGGAAAAAGTAGGCTAACAAGTCTCCTACGAAAAAACAGAATTTATAACTAAGGAAAAAAAGTAATAGAGACAAAATATGGACAGATAAGAGTGACAAAGAAATTTAAATATCTGGGAGAGATAATTTGCAATAACAGTTTGGAGAAAGAGGGCATAAAGGAGAAAATCATGAAGTTGGAAAGGCTAAGCTTCACAACAGGAAATATTTACAATAAGAAAAACCTATCGTCGAACGCAAAAATAAGAATTCCGTGAAAAAAAAATTACAACTATTACAGAAGGACAGAAAAAAATGAAGATTTTTAAAAGTAATGAATCAATATTATTCATATGTCATTTGTCTTCTATTAGGAGAAGAAAATATCTGAATTTGACATTGAAAAGCTTTTATGAACAGCAAACTGGAAACAAAATATAAAAAAGGTCTGTAAGTAATAGTTTACTAGAACTTTCTTTTTTTTTTTTTTTTTTTTTTAAATTCTGAATACTAAAGTTATTATCCCTTTCAAGTTCAGCCTTAGATAAAATTCATTAAGAAAAAAAAAAGAATCATGCACTAAGCTACTTAGTAGATCATTAATAGGATAGTTCTATATCAGGAAAGTGTAATCACCTTGTAAATGATTTAAAAATACTGTTTTATGTTTCTGATAAAATTTTATTATTAATTGACAAATCACTCAATCAGTCGAAATGGATAAATCAAAAGAGCCTATTAAAACACTATCATAGCACATATTTCATTTTGGTTACACCTCAAACCAAAAATAATATAATGATGCTCTTACTTAATAAAAGATTTTCAACCGTTAAATGATATATTGTAATAACAAAACTAAAAGGATGCATATTGAATAAACATGTTATACTGTCCTATTCTGAACAAGGTACAATGAGGCTTATACATTTTGAAACAAAACTATGCCAAAAGTAATTTTAAAACATAACATCTAATTAGTAATTTTCAAGAGAAAAAGACAAGAATAGAAAAAAATATATAATACATCAAATAAAATGTGGTCTATTATATGAGATATTAACTCACAATAACTAATTTTTATATTTTTCAAATTTACTCTTATTTTTGATCCTATAAATTTAATTTAAATTTAAATTTAAACCCTATAAATTTATAGTTAATTTACTTTCATAATGAAACAAAACTTATTCTTTACAAAAATCTACATATTTAAAAAAAAAAATTATCTTGTTTATCTTCTGAGCCTCAAAATGAAGGTAGTTTTCTAATCCTGCTAATTACACAAACAAGTTAAGAACTTCTTTTTTAATATGTTAAAGACATTTTTTTTTTTTTTAACAGTACAACAATTATAAGAGAAAGCTGTAAACATAATTTTCATTTTGTTTCTATTTTTATACTCAAGTAAAAATAATATTATTTTGGAATGTGCCACATTCATGGAAAAAAAACTGGCATAGCTAAAAAGTAATGATTTTTTAACTAACGGATAGTGGAAAATCATTAATTTTTATTGATACCAATCTTCCTCTTAAGAAAGATTCTATTCTATATTCACAGCACCATCTATACGCTGATGACCTACAAATTTATTTATACTATTATCCTGCCAAAATGCTCAAGGCGATCTGCAAGCTGCAATTAATGATATAGATGACATCAACGAATGGGCAGCATACAATGATCTTAGGCTTAGCTTTGAAAAACTAAGGACATCCTCATTGGTTCCAAGTACCTTCTTAATTCCCTTCCTTATAATCCCCTACTCAGCCACAATTGCCAACCCATTCAATTCCACCCCTTAGTTAGAAACCTTGGAATGATTTTTGATCAGCACGTATCCTGGAATGACCATATTTCACAAATTATCCGAAAATCTGTTGCTATCAGAAAACAGCTCAAAGGCTCCATGATTCCCTAAACCCCCCAGCTTCTAGTTACCTTCTTCATTTTCCCCCACTTAGATTATGGTTGCCTCACCTATGGTGGATTTTCTAGTAGGCAAAAGATGAGACTTAAGAGAGCAATGAATTGTTTTATTAGATTCGTCTCCAGGATCCTAAGACACTCTCATATTTTCACTTGGAATGCAGAATTAAAGTGGCTTCACCCTCTTTTCTGTCAGAAAAACTTCCTTGGGATGTATCTCTTTAAAATATTTAAAACTAAAAAAGCCTCCTAATATCCACGATTTGTTTACCCCATGTTCATTGTATATTCCTTATATACTATATATATACCCCATAAACTTGTATATTCCTTCTTATAGAACGGTTTCTTAAAAAAAATCCTTTATAATCCATACCACATTATTCTGGAATTCTCTACCCATATCCATCCGTAAAACCCCTTCATTAACTACATTTAAACATACATTATTTCTCCTAGTCTTCAACTATCAATCTTCCTCAAATATGTGACAACAAAAATAGGATGTATGATACATATGTTAAGTGTTGGCGTAGAAAAACTAATAAAAAAGGAAAAGGATGTTGGAAGAATACTCTCTCAATGCGTAAACAAGACTGACTTTTATTGTATTCAGCACCTCTAAATATACAAGTTCAATCAGCTGATCAATTCAATCACCTGACATCTCACTCAGGCCATAACTCCCCCCACCAGTTTATGAACAGTTCTCGTAGACTTATATAGCACAATACAATAACATATATATATAAAAAAAAAATGAGGAAAAACTATTTACAATAACCTATGGACAATAAACATTAGAAAAACATTCCTCGTAAACCTATCTTATACAATAGAATGAGATTACAAACAACAATGAAGAAAAACTATTTAAAACAAGAGTAAAACTAAAACTTATGCCTCCACTTTACAAACAAAAAGAAATAAAATAAAATATACATGATTAAACATTTTGTACAATCATATACTTCATTGGTAATAAGGGCAATCCAGCCTCTATGAATTTGAGATTGAACAGATTTATAGCTGTTCAATATGTACTGTCCTCCTCTTTTTAGATCCACACAACCTCTCAATTGTGATAGCATTATGTTCCCTTATCACAACCACCCTGAAGGGACTCTCATATTTCTGCAGTTCCTTCTCTCTATTGGTATTCCTCTCCTGTAGACTATGGCCCCGATTTTGATGTTTCCAATTAAGTCACGCAAGATCACATTTTGTTTCTCCACTTGTTTCCTTTTTTGCTTCTCGATACAATCTTTGACCTTATTCCACAATTTCCTCAGGGCTAAACTATTCACAGCTCCCTATAGTTTTTTTAATGGTGTGTGTCATGCAATATCAAAAATATTGACGCCGTAATCCTTGCAGGGTTTCATTCAGTCCTTGGTGGATTGTCTTTACTTGGTGGTATGCCAGTGTCACCTCTTTTTGTCGTTCCATGTCTTGAACAGTTTCTACCATCAACACACAGCGAATGAACGACCGATCCATCCCGATCTGTTCTGATTTCCACAATCGTTGGATCTTATCCCAGATCACCACATTGAATATATACAGAAGGTGGGTCTTTCTGGGTTTTGATGCTTCTGTCAAGGTTTTAAAAATTTCAGCTTCCCTGGTTCCTGGCTGCGACCATATAGTGGTGATGTCACTACCCTTATATTTACTCTGTTCCATTTTCATTATGCCCATGGTCCTCATCTTCCAAATGACCTCCAGTCCTTTGTCATTCACCATTTCTTTGATTACTTCTATCTCCGCCAGTCTTCCTTCTGTTGAACCTTCGTCAGCTGATGTATCATCATTGTTTCTGTGTCTAGGTGCGTCTGAATGCTCCTTTTCCTCTGGATTCCATTCTTACGGAAACTGTTTGATATTACTAGATGGGCCTCTTTGGTCTACCTCCATTGCATTAACTATAATTGCGCGTTAAAGCATCATGGTTGTCTAAAAAATCTGCTCTGAGATAGAATAAATAGTTGATTAAATAAAATCCTAATATCTGGCTAATATTTTGTTTTATTAATATAAACTAAGTAAGCATCAAGCTTATTTTAAGATTTGAGGATAAAGAAGTAAGTTAATTCTATTTATTTATTTGTATAAATTTTAAATATTACAATATTTACTTAAGCTATTCATTTTTAATAATTAGTTCATTTAAGTGCTGGTTCAACTTGAAGTTTAAATCCTTCCTTTATCTTAAAATCTAAGACAATTATGAAATTAGATAACAGTATGAAATATTGAATATGAATATAGATATATTCATTTTAACATATCCACTCCAAATATCATCTTGAAAGTGTTACGGTTACCATGGTGAAATAAAAACATTGGCGATATCTGCCTAGACAAGGGGTGTTACAGTTGTCATGGTGAAATAAAAACACTGGCTATATCTGCTTAGACAAGAAGTGTGATGGTTGTCATGGTAAAAAAAAAACACTAGCGATATGTTTTTAGACAAGTGGGTTTTGGTTTTGGTGAAGGGGACAGTTTGATTTTTGGATACGTTACGACTGTTCAATGTGAAAAGGTAATAGTTTATCAGGTCCTGTGTCTTTACTGTTTGAACCAAAATAGCACCATATAAGAAATGTTATCGTATATTTTTTTTTTTGTTTTTTTCAAAATTATGGTGTTCTACATCACTACGGTCATTAACACTAGAAGTGGGGATATAGTGGAGTGCGTAGCAACGTATCTTCAGCACGTCCTGGATAGGAGAGTTGTGGCAGGTGTCATCTATATACTTCTAGGAAAGGTGAGACGGTGACCGGAAAGGAAATATCGGACAACCTTGTGATCTGCCAGGAGTACACCCAAAGACTACACGGGGTTCGAACTGAATTTTACTTTGTTTTTTTTTTTTTATTTTACATTCTTTTGTATAATAATGTAAATTTCGTCGATAAGGTTAAACATTTAAGTTAAGGTTAAGTCAAGCTATAAGTTTTCATTGTTTCATTAATTGATATGAATTCTTTTTCTTTCCTTTTTCATTCTGTGTACATATATTTCTTCTTATTATTAAACTTTTGTACATATAGTTCTTCTGTTCTTTCTTACGCATGTATACTGCTTTCAACTTGTTAATTTACCTATTATTTTTTTTTTGGTTATGTTCACTTAATATTACGATAATTCAACAGGTGGGAGGTAACACCCCTAGGTTTTCTGTTATCTACATGTAAAAGTATTCGCCAGTGGTCAGAATTCGATAATTGTTTATACAGGGTATATTGTAGTAATATTGTTAAAGAGCAATTTATTCTTTATCTTTTTTTTCTTTTGCGATCATATATATATATATATATTTTCCCTTTAACTCACCCCCTTTTCTGCTGAGCGTGGACAAGTATAAATGATAAATATATAACTAAGGATAAGTCAAAATTTGCGGTTATAAAAGGTATAACTGATAGTGTTCACCCTGAAATATAATTCATAAAAACAATAATCCCAAGGGTGGTTGTCACCTAGTTTGGTATCAGAAATGAAAAGAAGACAGATGTCTCATTTGTATTATCTGAGAAGTGAACTGCTCTAGAATGAATAATTTAAGTCGAATTGAGAATGTTTATTTAGGTTCTCAGACACACAGCTAGCTATACTGATGATCACTAGCTATTCTGATGATCAATCTATTAGGAATGCCTAGAATCAAGACCTCTTGCTCTGACAGAGAAACAGGTTGGTCAAGATACAAAGGATAGTTCTACTGAGCATATCACCAGATACAAGATATTGAAGGTTTTATAGGGGAAATGGTATCTCACGACCTCCTCCTACAAGAAGATATAATGAAACCTGATTTCAAGGAACTTGGCACAGTAGCCTGGAAAGGAGTATTCAAGAGAGGATGGAGGGCGATTGAAGCAGATAAAAAAAAGTCAGGAGGGAGGACTCCATCAAGAAGTAGAATGGTCATTGAATAATAACACTGGAAGGGGTCACCATGAGGAAATTCTTCCCCGACGTGGGATCAACATTAGGGTCTAAATGGGCTCTCCCTGACTTTTATGTCTCTTGAATTCTTATTGAGTATGGATACTTCCAAGTAAAGCTCTAATTTTGGGAAGAATATCAACTCTCTCAACACCATTTACAGAGTTCTCGAGATTGCTGAGCATATCATGACAGTCTACACCATATTCAAGGGATACATAGCATGATGGGAAGGATTACAAATGCTTAGACTATGGGAGATGAGGATATCTTACAGCTGACAGACAAGAACTGCCTTTACCTTTTAAGCCTTTGTGTACAGGTGGAAGGGAACAGTGAGGCTTCAACACTCTAGAGGATAATCAGGAATCTAAATAGGGACAGGAGTCCATGAGGCACAGACCATGTGCACAGTACCACAGTAAAATCCTATATTGTTTGTACCCGATATCAAACAATCAGGTTTATTGGCAGTAGAGACATACATATATTCCAGTGCATAGTATGTCACTGCTGCTGAATACCTGTATTACCAAATACGAGATACAGAAAAAGAGAAAAAAGGTACTACCAAGAATATGATGTGATAATATATTACATGAATTTATTAAAAGAGATATTTCAAGTTAATCACAGGCCATTTGTAGCCAAGGGAGATGAAGGTTCACCTTAGCAACCTCAAATCTGTAGCGGCACCAGTTAAAATTGGTTAACACCATGGGGAATTGACTTTTATTTTGTGGTGGCTCCATGGAATGAAAACTTAACCCAATCCCCCTCCCCAGTGTTGTTAGAATAGGTTGGTTACCAGTAGACAACCCCTCCTCCCTCTGTATATCAGAAATGACTCGATAGGGGATAAAAAAAAGTTTACATTAGTCACATAATGTTCATAATAATAAACTACATTAATAGTTTGATATTGATATCAACGTTTAATATTTATTATTAGAATCAAGTATTTAATTATTTGTGTTTTTTAAGCAGTCATTTAGATACATTTAATTTATCAAATGATCTTAAATAAAAAAAAGCAAGTGCACTGTGTATCATGTGTAAAAAAATTGAAAAGTAAACTGGAAAGAGTAGATAAAAAATAATGAGAAATGATGTCAATGAAAAATTAAAATGTTTACAGTTTTCGAAAAATTAAGTCATTAATTTCCTTCATTAAGCCCTTCAAGCACAGATTTTTTTTTCAAGATGTGATAAAATAACACAAGTTCCAACCCAATATCTTCACTTTCAAAGAACACCCAGGACATCAAAAACACTATTTTGTTACATGACTCATAACTCTGAAAATACTTTCTACCACTTGAAAAAAATCAATAGAGATATCTCAAAAAATATTCTTAAAGTCAGAAAAAATTATATAGGTATCGAATAAAAATGATGGTTGGAATATGATGGCTTTGCAATAATATGTTGATTTTTTTCTAGTATAATTGTTGATTTTATTGAGCTACAAGTATCACAGCTTAAGAGTTGATTCGGTATTAACATTAGAAATTTTGAAATGTGATTCATGATTTTATAGTATTCTAAGTATACCTAGGATGGAAGCAATAAATGTAAACAGGAAGATGAGAGTCATAATCTATCACTCTTCACAGAAAATTAAACACTAATCTCATTTTATATTATTGCATTTATGTACAACAATAATTTGTATTTATTTCAGGATTGATTATATATAAATTTGTATAAATATTAAAATAGGCATCTTTGACTTTATGATAAAATAAATTCAACTAGCCTTATTTTACATCATCTTCATTGTTTTGTAAGAAACAACCCGTGGTTTTATTCATGGATAAACAAAATTAACAAGAACCACTATTTGAAGACAATTAAATTTTACAAGAACATTTAACGGAGAGTTCAACTCATATAGCATCTTATATATGAATGAAATTCTCCATAATAAAATAAAAAAAAAACAGATAAATTCGGTTTTAAAAATAAAAATTGAACGGAAGTTTCTGATTGCAGCTTTTTCATATTTAATCATTGTTGCAGATTTTTTAAAAAATAATTTGTAAAACCTAAACATTGAAATATGCTCCAGTATTAGATTCCATCTTGTTATAGTCTAGTACTTTAATATCCTAATAATTCAATATCCCTTCAAAAGCTAGCTCAATTTCTAAAAAAGAATAAACGAAAATCCCAAAAGTTGTAAACCATATCATATCTTGACTAATGAAAATTTCCAAGTTAATCAAGAATTGGAACATAGACTACAAGGTGATATTTATTGCCAATCGAAAAGTGATTGAGTTATCCATTGCATACATTTCAGTTTCCAAAAATAAAGAGATTATGAACCTTCCAGTAACTAAGGAAGGTTTAATATAGCAACAGTATCAGATAAATTAAAAATTATGAACAAATTCTTTCAGAATGACTTAATTTTTTTTCAATTTTCTTTCAGATGAAGGTTAATATTTATTTATCATAATATTCTTCCAAGGCAAAACAACAATTATTACTCATTTGGGCTATACCAATCCCCTTTTGAATTCATAGATCTATTTGTTATTGTAAGAAACATAGTAAAATGGAATAGGTAAATAGAAAAATATGAATTTTTGAGTAAATACTAGAAAAATATGTTCAGAGAAAGAAAAAATATTAACATCCCACAACAGTCCAACAAGTAAAATTTGTTATCCTATAGAGTTTTTACAGATATTTTATTTTTTCAAAAAACAAAACCACAAACGCCTCAATTAAATAAAAAAAATTCTTTAGGATGAACCCCCTCACTACCTATAGCTCTCCTGCTTAATATTAATAAAATAACTTAATTGTTTAGTTAATGAACCTAAAGATAAATAATATTTAAGGCAAATAACAAGACTGTTGAATAAGTTGATGTCATTATTTTTAATTTATGATTAGTTAAAAAAAAACCTAGATAAATGAAAATAAAGTAGAGGTTGTCATATTTAAGATTATAGTTTAATATTGATATTTGTCAAAACCCTCACAATATTTTAACAAATGATAAAAACAAGACAATATAGGAATTATAAACAAGGAATGAGTATGGATAAAATGTTTTTATTCATTACAAACTTTCAACATTACTTTTCATTATTATAAATAAAAACATGGCAATTGAAAGCAAGGTACGTTACTTAAGGTACGAATTCCTTTACTGTCTGAATGGTAGAACAAAACAAATAGAAGGGATGTATCAAGTCTGATGTGGGTGACTAAGGCTTTTATACATCAGATCAAGTGGAAGAAGTGTAAGCAACTATTGTTAGTGGTATCGAACTTTCAGTTTGCAACTTCTTTAATAATTATTTTTAAAATAAAAATAAAAACTTTTATAATCTACAACATGTAGCAAAGCCCATCATTTAAATCTGATAGCACAAAAAAATGTCTATGAATTATAACCAAAAAAGTAATATTTTTTTAAGAAACCCATGGATAAATACTAACCTACAATTTAAACAAGCCAAAACTAAGTAATAACAGAGAATATTTTTTTAACTACAACTTTTTCATGCATTATGTACACTAAGCAAGTCTAAAAAGGAATGATCTAAAAACAATTTTTTTATTTAATATGTACTTTTTTCTTGAATAATCAAAATTATACTTGGCAATCTATATGAATGAAAAATAGAAACATATGAATAAACAGATATACTTAGGACCTGCTAATGAAAATAACAGTAAAGAAGTCTATTGATGCTTTTAAAATATTATAATTTTTAAAATAAACTACAACAACCAGATTTTCAAGGAACCTAACTTTTTCCCATAAATAATCAGGACTCAGTAATTTTTTATTAAATTATCATTATCAACATTTTGACCCTTCATCTGGGGCTCTCATGAGGGTTATAAATGAAAAAAATACAAGATGAAAGATAAGAGGACATATTTTTTTAAATAAATGAACTCTGAACAAATAAAAAAAAAAGATAAAAATACATTTTACAAATAATACTGATAAAGAAAGTAATAAAAATTAAAAATATAAGTAACACAAACAATAAACATAATAACTTTTACTGAATTTAAAGAAAATGACAATGGATGGTGACAGCAAATAAAGATATTAGAAAGTGATAATGACCACAGATAACAGATAAAATTGATATATGATGTTATGGTTGTGATGGTCTACAAAAAATGTAGACTAACCCAAGTAAAATATAGATAACAGTTATAAATACTAACCAATTACATTTGACAGTGGTTGGTGAATAACTGATATAATTTGAAAAATAGAGTCTTAACAATTAAGGGTGAAGAGCAGATAACATGGATTGTACAGAAAAACTTCTTTTTGAAAAGTATGTTTCCTAATCTATGCGACATTTTAAGAAATAATAATTAACTGAAAAATCTTTAAAGCATCATCAATGATCCTCTACCAATCCTCCAATAATCTAATATAGTTAACAGTATTCATTTCTCAAACTCTAATTGCAATTCTTATTACATTGGTTCCACCAAAGATTACTTTAAAAAATGTATTTACTAACACAAATACAGCATTACCACCTGGAACCAGATTGCCTCGAAATTCGCATAACATACCGTTTCCCTTAATCTAGTCCCATGATTTTGATAATCCTAACAGACTCACCACTGTCTCCATCCAAGAAAAACAATTGCTCTCTCAATTAACATTCATCCTTCTACATAAAGATAATAATTTTTTGAGGGGAAGCACACTTTTCCATGTTTGTGCGCCTGGACATCCTTATTGCACTATACTGCTAGATATAAACAGCATATTGATATATAGAGGATACTTAATGTACATACTGTCACCAATTTGGCAGCCCAAATTTCTTTAAAGACGTATATTGTCTTGCGACAACATGACTTGGCCCATCAGAAGCCTGTCTTCCAATGCCCCTTTTCAAGGCCAAACCAACCTCCGTATCCTTTACTAGAGTGCTAATGGACTAACCCATGCTAAATTCATCAAATTTACAAAGATTTTAGAAGACCAGAACATTGATATTTTTGGAATTGTAGAAGCAGAAGCAGCACCTGATCATCTGGAAGACTTTAACATACCTGGTTACCAGACTCATGCAATCCCTCGGACTAGACCCGGTCCATCAGGTATCATTGTTGTTGCAGTTGAAGGACTTCAAAATTCATAAGGACTTTGACTTTTTCAGATCGATTGGAACTCATTGAAATAGGGATCTGCAAATATAGGAATCATTTTGCCTACAACCCACCTTGAAATAAGCCCCAACTTGAGTGTCTGAAGTCTATCTGGAATAATAAATGCCTACTGCTTGTAGATATGAATGCACCTTCATCTTGTAGGGGATATTGGGGCTGATTGAACAACTCATCGAAGGTTAGAGAAATCCCTTATTTTATTGAGCTCAAGACCTCCGAATGCCAGCTATTTCCCTTGATGCATGAAATAGCCCTCCACTTCCTTGCTAGAGGCTTACTTACTTTGACGGAACAAATCGATAAGTAAAGTTCCCCTACTATCATGAAGACAATATTTTTGGAAACTGTGCATCTCTGGTACCCCAAGATATATTTGAATAGGAACAGCTCTGTTAGAAATAATGCAGGTGCACAGCTATCAAGTAATTTTAAGGGGGAAATATATGCAATCAAGTTGGAGCGGAATGCGAAATTTAAAAAAAAAAAAATAATATTTTCATAAATAGGAGAGTTCAGTTACTTATTCAAACATTTTTCACCTCCAAAAATTATAATTTTGATTTGTTTGAGATAAAGTGACATTATATATGAGGTGTTGAGAAAAAGATTGGATCCCCACATTTTTGTGAAAATTGAGTTTGAAGTGTCAAAGCGTTGTATGTCAAGCCATCTGTTGGCTGTACAAAGAAATTTGTTAATTTTGAACCTATTCAGGAGATATAGGCAATTTAGTATCATCATCATTTCACAATTACTATTATCTGCTATTGTTTCCACTATCCAATATTGTTTTCTGTTAGCTACGATCATTATCACTATCTAATATAGTTTTCTGCTATCATTATGCATTGTTTCTTTCCTTTTATTTACTATAAACTATTACATATGTTTAAAGTACTTATATTTTTTAACTTGTATTTCAACAAAGTGGCAGGGCAGATAATCCTAAAATAAAGAACTGATCTATTCTAGCCAGAGTGAGAAGTTAAGGTTTATACTATAGGTCCACCATTAAATAAAAAGTGAGATCTTCATCATCATTATGATAGCCATAAAAAAAAGTTGTATTATATTTTTAAGAATACTACATCCAAAGAAACCAGAAACAATTAATGTTCCTCTCACATTTTTGTTTTTACAAAAAAAAGTTGTATTATATTTTTAAGAATACTACATCCAAAGAAACCAGAAACAATTAATGTTCCTCTCACATTTTTGTTTTTACAAAAAACAAACCTTTTTCATCACTGAATTCTCAATCATGATCAAAGGTGGATATATCATGAAACAGAAGTTTCAGAAATGTTAGTCTGACAAAGGAGAAGAACTTCAACACTTTTCAAAGTTGTCTATTCCTGAAGAAATCTAATGGAAAGTAAATATACATTGAAATATTTCATAACAGATATCTTTATTCAATAGACACCACTCCTTATCAACAATTTTTAAATTTCTCAGCCTGGAAGTAAAGAATTTTTACTAAATTCATGGATACCACCCTAACGGAACAGAAAGCCAAATTTTTGTCATTGAGAGATAAATTTATACTGCTGAATGGACTATTATAAAAAATTGAAAATTAAGGAAACTATATTAAGATGTATTTTTTGGAATATTTAAATATATACAAATCTTAAAATATCCTTCAATGTATTAATATCTGTAAAATGATCCATCCCTAGTGTTATCTGGTTGTCATCTTGTTACCACAGGTGTGATAAACATGTGTAAGAGGTTAATAAAGGAATAATTCTTTTTTTTTCTCCTCCAATGCATTATTTCTGGATTAATAGCGGATTTATTCGGTGAAGTGGAATGAAAGCGAACTTTGCATAGGATTACCAAAATTGTTCACAAAGTATTTACATTTTGTTTTCCTCACCTCCAGTTTTTATAGAAATCCTCTTATCGTCGTATTTGCTCTAGAAATAATTTGTTCTGCACTGTTTTGAAGGGAAGTAGGGATTTATTTTATATCTGTTTCTCTAGAACATGATTTTGGATTTTCCCTTTATATTTTAATTTTTATAAATATTTTGTTTACCAAAATGTTCTGTATATTTTTGAATAAAATAAAATAATAAAGTTTTCATACCTTGAATAAACTTTATAAAATAATATAATTGCCAATATTATTTATGACTTCTTGCCAGTATGATGGCAATTTTCTAATCGCATTTTTAAAAAATGGCTTATTCCTGGAGGTGAAAATTTAACCAGTGTTTGTCTGATATCTTCTTCGTTTTTAAGTTTTTGACAAGCCAAAAATTTTGTATGGACAGAAAAAAGTAATAACCAGAGGGTCTGAGGTCTATGGTGGTTGCAACGGAATTTTTCACCCTAGCTCTGCAAGTTTCTGACCAGTCCCTAAAGCAGTATGTGCCGAAATGGTTTACTGAGCAGAATAAAGTCTTTCTTCAATCTCTGATTTGTCAAAAAAAAGATTTCGCTCTAACATGATCTTTACAGTATTGTAGTCAATCACAGATGGTCACTCAAACCTTGGCTAATCTGAGAGGTCGGAATCACTTATTTCAAATTTTTCGAACCATCTGCATGTTTTATCAGAAACTATACATTCACCCAACACTTTCAATCAATTTCTACATATTTCTGTAGCATTTCTTCTTCTTGTAATTCGTAAAAAATACAGTGGCTTCATCAGTAGGGTACACAATTGCATCTCACTTAATATTAACTTGAATCATCTTTTTTTTAGTTCATTTGCTAGATTAGTACATACACAATTAGTAAGAGAGCCAAATATACATCATGTGTATCAAACTTCTAGTAGCCATAACAGACAAAACTTTCTGCTTCACTTAATATTTGTTTCAAAACCCTTTTGATTAAATGAGCTGAAATTTGATATAGAAAAGGGCCATTTTCTAGGTATAATAATGGGCATAATTTTTAGACAAAATTTCACTCCATCCAGAGGCACTTTATAAGATTTTTAATTTTTGCAGTCCCTCCTAACTGAGTCAGGTGTTTGGAAATTCATATGTGAATTGCGTTGTTGTTGGAGGCCTTGATCTTTTTTTTCCACCCCTACAATTCCACTTTTCCTAAATTTTAAATTTTGCACACTTTCACAGTCACTATTTATCCACCAATCATTTTTGTTTTGTTTGTTAATGTACATGATTTTCTTCTCGTAATTTTACTGCGTATTTATAATTTATTCACCTTTGTATCTCTTTTATACCTTCTATAATTTGATTTCCTTCTTCATTATATGATCTATATTAAATTTGATTTTTGATTTATATGTTACATGTTTATACCCATACCTAATTATTATACAATTTAGATGTCATTATTTAATTATTATTTTTTCAATACCACTATGTTTACCTTTAACTTTTTCTTGTAATTATTGTATGTATATTTGTAATAATTTTTTTCCTAAAGTTTTAATGTCACACAAAAAAAATTCAACTGTCATTTATATTGTTCACTCTCCCATGCCTTACTTTAGACAGGTGTGGGAGAGGTCTTTTTTTCTTTGAATTTGGTTAGTAGTCAACAACCCATCACACAAACATAAGATTAGCACTTTCATATATTATTATCTTTTATCTTGATCTATCTCTCTATTCACATGTAATTCACTTTAACAATGTTTATTTCCTCATTATATCTCTTATTTTTCGAGTTTTCTATGCTTGATGTTATTTTCACGAATTATCTTTTATTTTCATATTTCTTATTACTTCATCTATACTATTCCATAGTTCATAATTCATTGGTGTATCAGTTATTATTATTTATTTTATTTTATTGACTATCTCAGCTTCACTGCTGCCTGTTCATTTATTTTGTTCAAAATTATATAATTGTTTATATGTTACTTATGCTCTGACAATGCATCTGCATTGCTTTGTATCTTGTTTAATTAGCCTTGATGGAAATTTGCAATGTGGGTCAAAATTTCAGCTATCAATAAATTTTTTTTACAATTTGGAGATCCTTTTTGACTAGCACCCATCCTTTCCCTTCAATACTTTTATGGCCAATGAATTAACTTTCAATATGGAACAAAATCATTAACCTAAAACCAGTAATTGTAAATGTTTTGTTAGATACACAGTGAAGGCTTGAATTTTATTTTATTATTTTTTTTTTTATGATCTAGAAAAAATAAATAACTATCTATAGAACCATTGGTCAATTTTTTTTATAGTTTTAAATAGTTTTCTATCTATATGTTTCTAACTTACAGACAAAATCCATTCAGATCAATGTTATTTAGTGAAAAAATATTATTACTGTAGGTTAAAGCATCTATATTTTCTTATCAGACTACAAATATAAAAAAAGATGCAGAAATACTATGTATATTGACTAAAAATAAATGAGAGAAGAAAAAGGCTGTTAGGCACATGCTTCCCAAATTAGCTACTGGCTGAAAAAATCCAATTATACTTAATTTTATTTTATTTTTTCTCTACTATAGTAGCATACATACAAAAAAACACACACTTTCCTGTTAATTATAAAGGATGATTTGGTTAATTAAACCAGGTGTTGATTAACAATCAATTTTTTTAAATAAAACAGTGTATGCCTTCAGTATAAAAATAAATAAATTCATTACGATTAATTTATTTAATTTTTTTGTTATACAGCTATTATTTAATATAGTGTAAATTTATATAAGACTAATAAAAGCATTTTTTGACTTATATGACCTAACATATTCAAGCAAAGACAGATATTAATGAGTGTTTATGCATGTGATGGATATATAACATAGATGGATAGAAAGTACGATAAAGAATTTATAAGCGTTAAGCTATTCACATAGTTTCACAATGTCAGCTGAGGCGACGATTAAATTTTTATTTACAAAAAGTAAGCAGTAGAGGAAGAACGGATTAAAAAAAAATTAAAGAAAATAATTCAAAGAAAAATGGAGGAAAGTTCGAAGACGTGGATAGGAAAATGTGGACATTATGAGAAAATAAATGTTTTAATAGAATACGAATTTAATGGAAAATTAGTGCACAAAACAAAATAAGCAGGATTTGTACTAATGTTATCAGTCACAAATATTTAGTAACACCATCTTCATTTGTACACTAATATTCACTACCTCTAGGAAGATTAACTTAGCTATAAACGAATTTATATGGGGGAAGGGATTTACACAATATATAACTGCCAATTTTAAATTATATACCATAAAAAAAACTAAATTAATCAATAATTTTCAGTACAATGACACTAATATAGTATTTTAGCTCATGAGAATTTTAAATTTATGGATAATCATGATTGTTAAAATATGGTGATTTTATTTGTGACAGAATAAGCTGCTATTTATTTCATTACAAATATATAAATAACTCTTTGAATAAAGACAGAATGGCAAACATTGGATAAATCATATTTCTAACAATAAAAGCTAAATAATAATTTCAGTTAATTTAAAATCTTCAATTAATATTTTTAATAGAGCCAAGCTTTAATATAATAATTTTAAGACCATTGAATCTAAATAATTAATATTGTTGTTATTCTGCCTCTTCTACAATCATTATCATAATAATAATAAACTCTTAACACTGCAATGCACTTTTTTTAAAAATAATAAGTAAACAAAGTAACTTACCAATCCAACAAGCAGGAAAAAAACTAGAAATGTTCTACCAAGAATGGTTTGGCAGAAGACGTCACCATATCCAACTGTTGACATTGTTACTATCAGGAAATAGACACAAGTCCAGTATGAAAGTTGTTGAGGATTTTTAAACTCCATTGGGTCACCCGAGTTTTCTAACTAAAAAATATTTGAATTTTTAAATAAAATGTCATGAAACATTTTCAGGTATTATGATAAAGAACAATGGATTTATTTTTTAATGATTAAAAAATTAATCTAAACTGATGCTAAGCAAGTAATTATTAATAACTGTTTACAGAGGATGAAGGTACCATGGTCCTATAATGGGATTTAGTTCCATGTAACCTTTTTTTATTTTTTTCATTTCCCAAGGTCATGGCTAAGTGGATAAGTAATATTTTGCCATGGGTTCTTAATCTCTTAAAAGGTTAAAGGCTTAGTGCTTTTATAACATATAATAAAGGAATATTTTTATTTTTAAAAAAACTTGCAAGTTAGGTAATATAAAATTTTTTAATTCGGCTCAGCTATAAAATTCCAAGATGTACTATGTTTTTATGAGTAATTTGTATATATCAGTTACTATCAATGGAAACAGTCATATAATAATGGTATAATAAGTTTATGCATAGATGAAATTAGTTAAGGTTTTCTGGTTAAACCTTCTTAGTTCCTGATTAAAATTTTTCAAATGAGGATTTTGTTTTTCAATTCAGCAAAAACGATTCAATGAGATACTGGTAAATTAAATAAGTAGTTTCTCGAAAAGTAGGAAATCTTCAATTCTTAACAAAATGATAAAGTAACTCAAAAAAACTAAAACCATTGAGTCGGGATATAACTACAGCAGTCAAATCAAAATCAAATGCATCGGTTAACAGTGGCAAGGATAAATAGATTGCTGTAACATTTTATCAATAACCTATTTGGAATAAGAGGGATAAAATCTATTATGGTGTAACACTACACAAATGTTGGTGTAATAATGCAGATGAAATAAATGAATCAAGTTAGTATGCTTTATTAAAACAGTACAAGTTTTATTTAATATAAAATTTGTAAAAAAACAACTTGAGAGACAAGATTGAAAATAGACTTTGAATATGTAATTTTAAGTGACATACTAAAATGTAAAACTCATTGGCGATCCTTAAGGATTTAATCATTTAACATTATTTTTCATATATATATATATATTTATAAACTTGCAAAAGTTTCTATAATCTGCAAAGGGGTCTTATTGAGAGCTTTAAAGAGCCATACCAGAGTCTAATGAATGGCAGTGCCTCAGGTTGGACAGACAAATAATTTTTTTTTCTATAGTTGAAATGCCTTGATATGTAGGTGAATGACCTCGGGACAAACTTTAGCAAGTGCTCTAAACTGCATTTTCATACTGATCACGAATAAATTCATAAACTTTTACTTTAATTTTCCTATAGACAGAATACATAGCATTGGGAAATATGCTGATCGGGAAAAATTTTGAAGAGTTTTTCAACGGAAATACACATTCTGATATCCCCTGAATCCAAATGACCAAGCCCTACAAAATGATTTGTGTGTGAGTGAGTGTGTGTGTGTGTGTGTGTGTGGATGTGAACAAAAAAATAAAAATTATTTGCTGATAATTTTTGCCTTTCCTAGTCTGAATTTTTTTTGGTTTTGAAAATCATTAAAATAGCAATGACTATCCCTATCCTTTCTACTAAATTATTTTTAAAATTTGAGTGTTGATTCATACGGTTTCTATTCTTTAAAGATGAAATTTTAATATTTCAATCTAAAGTACTGAAGAATTCAATCGAAGAGTTACATGAATTGTTAACGCAGTTAGAAAAACAAGGAATAAAACCATTAAAATCAATAATCCTACTAATTTATGAAACAATTTAATATGCAAAAACAAAACAAATTTAAGTAGAGAATAAATTAATTTTACCAAATGTATAATTCCTGCAGCCGTTAACCAAACAGATATGAAAATAGAAACAAGCTGAGCGAGGCGAATTGAGCTTGATGTTTTTAATATATTAAGGTACTGAAGTATATCTGGAACAGTCATTAGTCTGAGGGCCCTCAGGAACCTCAGACCTCAAAAAGAAAAACAAATTAATTATTCATTAGATTACTAAAAATTATAATTAATATTACTTTTCATCCATACCTATCCAAGTTCTGTCTAAATATATGGATACAAATGACGGAGGTATCGTAAAATAGTCGACAAATGAGTACATTTCCAACATAAACCACAATTTATCACTTGCTGCTATAAACTGTAACATAAGACATAATTAATTTTACTGAGCTGTCTCAGACATAAAATCAACTAAAAACAATCATACTCTTCTTTTATAACAAAATAATTTAACTTATTCAACTATCATAAAAATAATAATGAATAAAAAATTTGATTCACTCACTGATCTAATAAGGCTAGAATCAACCAGGATTACACTTTTTTTCAAAAGAAATAACCCTTCTATAACTCCTTTCTTTACTTCATAACTTAAACAAGGTTTGGGTAGTTTTTCATTATCAACTTCATTGTTCTTAATTATTTGATGGTCATATGTTAAAAAATAATATATATATCAAAAATATTGAATATAAATTTGAAACATGACAATTACTCTGCATTAATCTAATGTATTTTCATGCTATTTGTCATATCATCTATTTATTTGCATAACATTTCTCTTTTCCATATTTCACTAGAAAGAGGAATGTCATAAGCATACAAAAGAATTATGATATGGGTGGAAATACTTAAGATTAACACAAAACAGAAGACATTTTCTGACTTTTATATTCAAAATTTGTGGCCTAGGCTTCAATTTAACTGAGTTCTAATCAAATTATAAATCTATTGTCAGTATCAAAAAGTTGTACATCGAGACACTTGTACATTACAACGGAACATCACAAATAATTGATGAATGAATGAAATATTGTGAAAAAGACTATATCAATAAAAAGATAATGTATCTTAAATTAATAGGTAAACAGCCAGGAAGTAGTCAGAAAAAGAGAGAATTGTATAAGGTCTGATTTTGGAGATTTGAATTTTGGCAAAGCTTACCAAGGAAAGGTAAGAGGGAAATTATTGTTGGTGATTTATTATTTAGTATTGAAGCAAAAGGCTTACTGAGCTCAAATATTATTAACAAATTTCATTCTACCATAAGAGTGAGCAAAGATACACCTATCCGGACTTAACGCTTTCACTTCCAATGACATAATACATCCTAGTGGATACTTTGCACTGTCTGTTGAGTAAAGGAACTGCGGGAAAGGGGATTATTTCCTCCTACTACTAGGTTATCTTGCCCCTGCTACAGAGACATATTAGGATGCCTTACTCCCGACCACTTGGACAAAAACACATTTCCTGACCCCCCAAAAATATGCAATAACTCATATTTTCTATCCTTAATACCTCATTAAGAGATTTCAAATCTATTTTTTTTGTTTTTTCAATTTTTCATTACTGGTAATGAAAGGGTTAAGAAAGTCGAATATTAAATATCAGTTCATTCAATATTCTAACAATAAACAACATTCTCAAAAATATCACTTGAATGGTATTCAATATTTTCTTGAGCAGCTACAATTCACAGTAACACTCAAAGCTGCTAATTTGGATTAGACCATTTCAGGAAATGATCACAGGGTGAAATTATCATATCCTAGAGTCCATCAATCCTTAATTCTTCCACCAAATCTTGATATTTCCTCTTGATATAATCAAAATCATCTAGTTGCATTCATATTTTGATTATGTAGACCAGTTTACTTTCCTATCTATTATTAAAATGTAGGACCAATTATTTCTAATGTAGAATTTGCTTCTTGGAAGGCAACTGATAAAAACATCTACAAAATATTCTCACAAAAAAGGAAAAGCTTCAATTTAAATTGAAGAAAAGTATGATGTCACCTGAAAGTTCTCACTAATGTTTCTATCGATCAATGAAAAATACTGTTAAAGTACATAAAATGATAATGTAATAGAAATTAATTTCAAATTTTAAGTAATGCTATACTTAGTGATTATTACATAATAATCCTATTCAACTTAAGTCCATTAGTTATTAGTTACATTGCACATTAAAGAAATATAAGCAATATTCAAAAATGACATTGAATGTCAACAAAAATTATCACCTACATTATTCTGTGAATAAAACAATCTTATGTTATATAAGGAATGAATTTCAAAAGAAACAAGGTACAATATTTTTTTTTAAGTTGAACTTTATGAATATACAATAGAACATACTTACACGTATAAAAAAGTAGACCATAAAAAATATATTGAAAGCTAAATCTATCTGCTGAGTCACATTGTTACTCCATTTTTGGCACCTCTCTACCTCTTCGCTATATTAAAAAAAAAAATATATTAATTTTCTAATTGAATAAATTTAAAAAAATTAAGATAAACATTCAACAATTTACAATAAAAAGTTAAGTTAATAATTGTTCTAACTTCAATTATTGAAACATTCACTTGATTCTACTATAGGTGAAAATTGCCAAAAATCCATTTGCGTACCTGATATAACATAACTCATAAACAATTAGGATGAACAAAACAGCAAAATTAAAAGGGTTTGTCTCCATTTCGATGAAAAAATTTATCTTAAACTTTATAACATTACAACAAATATAAACCTATTTGAATGTTTGGTCTCAAACTCTACATTGGAATATAAAATTATAATTTAATAAAGATTTTTTCAAAAGGGAAAAAAATGACACTGGAATGATATGCTTTCCTCTTGTGATAGTTGGCAATTGGTCCATTAGTTTTGTGAACCTACGTCGCATAACATAGGAAAACCAAGGATGCCTGATACATAGTTAATACTTCTGAAAATACTCGAAATGATTTGTACTAATACAGTAGAACTTCTCCTAAATGGACATTCCCAGAATGATAATTATTCTATTTAGAAGTGTTTGCTTCTATGAGAAAACAAGTTTTTAAAAAAAAAACCTGACTAGAATCCAAAATAGCATAAAAAATGAAGAAATGAATTTGGAAAATTCTGGTAAGTATTTAAAAAGAGGTTGTAGCCATTTTATTTTTTATAATCCTACACGTGAATACACATATATACAATAAACTCTACCACACTAAAGGTCCGTGAATTGGAAAGTTAACCCATTCTTTTTAATTTCATTTACCTATATATGGAATTCAGAGTAAGGTTCAAATCGGTTACGAATCTGGCTGGGCAGATAATTATTTTATGTTAATTATTTTACTCTGTAGCCGTGAGTCAACCCTGTGGGTTCTGGAGCCCTCCTGGGGTCCACCCTATCTCTTAAAGTGGGTACCCTTAATTAGGTAAAAATCTGGTGGTCAAGCGATTTAGACCAAATCATCTCCTTACACAAACATTGGTCTAGTCATAGTACTTCCTAACAAAGTACTCCACCCTTAACCCTTCATAGGTTGCAGCAGTACAGTTTTAATTTAATTAATAGTAAGGGAAAGTATTATGACCGTGCAAAATTTGGAATTAGAGTTTTCTGATTGAAATAGGGAATCAATGAGCCACTAAGTGCTCTTTAATGTCAGCTAGGTCTTATCCCCATTTAAATAGTTTTAAACAGGGCTTAAATGTTGAATTTTCAAAATATCTTCCCATAAAGTACCTTTCATTTTGTTTATTTAAAAAAATAACCTGTTCATATTGTTAGCAATAATAAACAATGTATAAATACGAAATATTACAGAATTTTATGCATAACTAAAGGAGAAAAAAGGAAAAATACAGGCAGGTTTTATTCGGCAAAAAGAACTGATACTGTCCGATCTCGCCAGATTGCAAGGGTATGTTTAAGACTTTGTTATACTGTCGTATTTTTGGAAGGAAAAAAGTTAATACGCAATATTTCTAATTTCCCATCTTAGATTTTTTTTTTAAATCACATATAATAGTGATAACTTAATGATAGCTATACCCCACCAACCCACTTAAAACTTGGGGAGCTAAGTAGGATGGTAATTGAAAGTTGTGTGATGCAAACCTGATTTTTAAGTAAATGTTTTCTACTTTTCAAAAATTAAAATGTTTTTACTAGTACTTGATAACACAAAGCTGTTCAGAAAATAATTTGAACAGTGCCATCTCTAATCTGGAGGGCCCCCATATTTTGAAGTGCCCAGGGCTTCCACTTGATTAAAGATGGCTCTGTTAAACATTTATATTTATACATCTACTAAAAAAAAAAAAAAAAAAAAACCGTTTAATTGGGGTTTTTTTTTTTTTATCCCCCTAAAAAAGAAAGAAAAGTGAATTAATAAGTGCATTACTGTGAAAAAGAAAAGTAATTCGTGTTGAGTCTTACCTTTTACTACCTTTGGTATTCTAAGGTGAATTTTTATATACGTTTGTTTGCATAATGGAGGATAGAACTCAGTAAGATAATTTGGATTAAACCCAAGAGGATATTTTTTTTTACTAATAATAATTCAACTTAAGTTATTCAGTTGATTCACAACTGAATTCAAATTTAAAAAAAAAACATGGAAAATATGTAGGGTAATAGAATAATATTCTTTACAATAGTAATGCAATTTTATATGCAAACATTGAAACAATCATCTAACAAATAAAATTTTATTAAATTAATTTTAACAGGCTGCATTAGCTATAAGCATCTGCCATTTCAAGAAATTATGTTTTTAGTCTCCTTCATCTGTCTGCTTAAGAAAGACTTTTTCTAAACTAAATGGACCAAATCTTTGTCCAAGCATGTTTATTAGGAGGTCCAACTAACAGGAGTTGAAAATAATTTGCAACAAAAAGAATAATGCCAAAGGAAATAAAACTGTTCGCTTATGAGAGAAGTTACTTTGTTGAAAGTGTTTGTTAAGGGAGTTCTACTGAACAAACTATGAACATGGGTTTTGATAGTGAATGGTAGAGCAGCAATATTGTGACATATATTTGCCATTTTAAAATATTGTTCATGAATCTGTTATTGAAGAATATAGAAGAAAGTTTCTTGACATTTAAAAGAAGCAGTGCTCAGTTTCTCAAACTATTGAGGGTCATAAGAAATTTTCAGTTAGGAGGAAAAAATTAAGGTTCATGAAGAGAAAAGTATCAAGATACTTTAGATATAACTTTATGGGAGACTTTGTATACAGAATAGTAGAATACAAGATCATTTTTAAAGATTTCCAAGGAACCAGGAAAAGGAAAACAAATCTCTTGTTAGTTGATTCCTTTTAAAAGAGTAAACATGACAAGAATTTTTTGAAAGAATAGAATTCACTTAAAAACCAACCATCAATTCGCATTTTGTCCTATAATATCTAATGTAATTATAAAACTATAAGTAGGAAAATGAGAAGGATACTTCTATTCTTTTGACTAAAAAAAAAAAAAAAAAAATCAGTACTGATAAAATTGTCTTAATCCTCCATTATTCTAGAGAGGCAATTATAAACTAGGTATCCCAGAAATATTTTTAATTAACTATAATCATTCAAAACTTATTAACCTATATTTATATGAGATCTCGTACTAAGTTTACAGAAACAGGCAATTGGGAATGGTTTCATGTCAACACATTTGACTGGCAGGAACAGAAATTATCATGTTCTAAATAAGTTTTACAGATTATTGAAGAATTATCATGTAGCTGACACTAACATATTATGGCTATTTTAGAATAATGGCATTAGTACAATGGTCTGTGTGTCTCTTGTTATAAGGGAGACATCAGGAGGAGGATTATTTTCATAATTAATAATCTATGCTTATTTACCAATAAACTTTGGTAGACGACATAACAAAAAGATTTACAATATTATTAAAATTGTTTTAAAATAATCTTCGGGTATTTACTTTAGTTTCTATTACCTTCATTATCACAAAAACTGAAGTGGAATCAACCCTTGAAATTTTATTAGTTTGGGGCAACAGCCTATTTAAATCAAATGAAAAAATTAGGCCTATTCATAGTGTGAAAAAAATAAGGCTGAATTTGAATTCTTTCAAATGGTAATGGTTAATAAAGTGATTGGTTCAAATTGAACAGAATTATAAAGAACAACAATATTAAAGAATACAAGTAATATGTAAAATAAATGACACAAACATAGTCACTATTTGAGCCATTGAAAGTAAAAGTGGTGTAAATAAAATCTGAAGTTTCGACATATTCAAAAATTTAGAGGAAGTTCAGAAATGTTTTTAAAGAAATAACTGTTTTCTCTATTAATACAAGTCAGCCACAAGCATAACAAACCATTTGAAGTTATTACAATGATAAATATATACACACACATATTCATATATATATAATTAATGCAATCAATTACTAAAATAATTATTGTCATTAAAACTAATTTTAATGAGAACACAATGAATTACACCACTTTTGCTCCTAAAGGTTCATTTTATGTTGTACATCTGTAAAACTCACCTAGAGGCATCTATGAAGTAGATTATCAGCGATGCTATACTTAGTATAAAGACTAATACTACCTGAAACAGAAATATAAATAAATTAAAATTAGAGATAAGCAAAATGAATATTTATATATTAAATTAAAATAATGACATATATATGAGCTACCAGTTGACAACATTAGTAAAAAACAATCAACACAAAACAAAAGACTCTCATGCAGAGCTGGCATTGAATGCACTTTTTAATTTTTCGGGGGACCATTTAAGACCAAAATGGATAAAATAAGTATTTCTATAATGAACCATCTTATCCTTCAATTATATACCATAAATTAAAATAATCTTCCATTCAAGATTAATAATTTTGTCAATTTCGTACATTTTGTACAGTAAAGCAGTTGCTTTACTGACAAGGAGGGTATTTTGTCCACTTTTTTCATTTCTTACAGACCACTGGACAAAGTAGAGGAAATACCCACCCTCCTCTCAGAGACAAAAGACCAAATACCCATTACTGTCTACCGTAGGTTAACTGAGGTCGAATATTCCCCGAAACAAACATCCAGAAGACGCTCCTTTCTTATTTATAAGTTTTTTTCCCGCCAGATTCGAGGTATTTCGCACTAGTTGTCTCTCATTCTCATTCTATATACGATATGATAATATATTTCACACTCAAGTGAATTTTATACCTTTTGTGATGTTTAATTTTTTTATAACATAGCCGCTCGTTTTTGGGCCCATTAAACATTATCATTTAATGAGAAAGATGTATTCGTTTTTAAGTTATCTAGAATCAGGTCATTCCAACCATGAATTCGCGTGGTTGGAAATTCGTGATTTTAGATTTTAAAATATTGTGAAAGTAAAACAAACTGAAACTAAATATAAACTGAGTTGATAGCTTTTTGCCTGGAGTGGTTAATGACAATACTACTATATTTCTATAACTGTTCATAGAATATTTGTTTCTGTTGTGGGGACTGGAAAGTATATTATCTGCTATTTATTCTTAACAAATTACAAAGTAAGATGCTTACTCTCCCTCCTCTACAATTCCTTCCTTGATTGGAATAAAAAACACACGTGCCACGCTGGGAGTTATAAATTGGCACGCACCAATATTTATAATTCACATTAATTACTGAGATTAAGAGTAATTTAAACTTAAATTTTTTGATGGAAGTAACAAAATTACAATCCCAAATTTAAATCTGGAAGGGCACTACCGAGGGAGGGCCTAAGGGCGAGCTGGAAGTTCTTGTCAGCAGGACATTTTTCTGAGCTTTGGATTTTGCTCTACGATATTCTAGTAGGTTTCTTTCTCCATCTTTGTGAGAGTAGTCTTCAACTAAAATGAGTAGGGTAAAAAATAAACATAGTTTTTTGCCCACGGAATCTCACTTTAACAACTTATTCTCACTGGAATAATTTGTTCCTAAATCGTATTGACTGAAAAACTAAAAAAGTTAATTAAATTTTATATTTACTCCTTACTTTTTAGAGCAGTAAACATATTTTAGAATCTCTAATATTCACATTGAAATAAGTCTGAACATAACAGGGAAATGGTTATGAATTTCTTGAGAACGGCTAAATGGATTTTCATTATAGATAAACCAAATTATTGGAATTAATATATACTAAAACTTATATTGTTTTCACATTTGCGATTAAACGAAAAGTTTTACAGATGTGCGAAAACCCTACTAACTTCAACAAAAAGTTTTCTTCACGGAGTGAGGCCTAATTCCGATTTTTTGCGTAGAAGGGGAGTTGGGTTACGACACCGCCAAAGTTGAAGTATGTCATTAAAAGATTAGGCACCCCAGCCATAGTGCTACAGACAACAAAGAGCAAAATGAATGAGGGGTGGGAAAGGTAGACAAAACTGAGATGAGAGGTAAGTGATAGTTTGAATGAATTAAGGTTAGGAACAGAAAGACCAACACAGTTTAACGTTATTATCCATAAGTTCTTATTTATCTTGTACAAATATTCCTATTTAGAACAATACCTAATATATAAATGTTTGGGATCGTTCAATAGATAAAATAAATCTTTTTTTTTTTTAATTCAGATCATGTGACGATCTTCGACAAGCTCAAGGCATTATTCTGATTACCTTGGCATTATTAAGACCAATGACTATATATAATTAACTACTTTTTACAATTCTAGGAATGATCTGAGTTCTGTAGGGTCGAAGTTACATTAACCAGTCAACAGATAATGACGCTAGATAGAGCAGCTCTCTGATCATAAATTACCAATAAAATTTAGTAGGTCCTCAAGATTAAAACGTCTTAGTGAAAAATACTAAAGGACAAGTCTGTGTAATTGATTTAAGATAAATCTACAAGACTAATAGAATTAGTTAGTACTTTATTATGAAACAGGGCACAGGAAGGATCATCATAATCATTCGTGCATCGTTGAAAAAAATAAATAATAATTCAGACATGTTTTTATAAGCAATCAAAAGACATAAAGAGTAGTTAAGATATCTTACTCCAGAAATAAAAAACATAAATATGGAAAATGAAAATAAAACAGTCCGCCATTCCTATCCATTCAGGAGTGGTAGATCAACTACTGAGCAAATTTGCTTAGTTTAAGCTTTTTTAAATTTTTAAAAATATTTTCGATAGTAAATTGGCAGACTTAAATTTTATTTTAGCACTCCCAAAAACAAACAAAGTGCAAAATATCAAAACTCAAGATTATATTTAGTGGCTGGGAGCTGACATAAACCCAAGGAACCTTCAAAGGGAAATTGAAGGCAAAAAGAGGGAGATTGATCACGCCCATACTACCAAGGTCTTTAAGTTCAAGTAAATAGGAATTTCCCCGATTTATGAAGTTATCTGAAAAGCCACTCATTTAACTGCAACTATGAACGAACTGATTATAAAATACAGTAAATTATATTTTCAGTAATAAGGTTCATCAATAGTGAGCATCCATTTAACTATTTTAAGATATTCTTGTTTTAATCAAAAAATTTGTGAAAAAAAACTCAGCAACTGTTATACAGAGATAAAGAGTAGCCGATAATCGGCCCCTGCTCCTTCCTTTATTTTATTATTATTATTTTAACCACTTCGGGGTCATTATTGCCTTAATTTTCGAAATTTTGATTAAAATTTATTGCTGTAATATCCGAAATGTTTATTTGTCCTTATTGCCTTAATTTTGGAATTTTGTCTTAATTTCCGAATTAAAATGTATTTGAAAAATATGAAAAATATGTAATTGAAAAATATGAACCTGTCGTAAAATTTTGAGCGATTCAGAAATTCAAAAAGTTTATTTACAGTCTGTTTGTTATCCTGCAAAATTGAATGGAGATCTGCTTGTAATTCATACAAAAATTTGGGGGAGTCGTATGCTTATTGGGAGTCGTATATTCGTACTTGACTGTAAGAGTTGAAGTTGAACATAAAATATGTAAAAAGTTTTACAGGTTTAAGCAAATATTAACTCAAGTAATTTATTTATATTAAAAATGATAAAATAACATAACATTTTTCTTGAAATTCTACCAAAAACTGACATAAATGTAATATATTAAGATAGCATATTGAAATGGGTCGGTAAAAGGAATGTATCCACATGAGGGTTAGGAATAAAGGGTTGACAGTTGGAAGACTGATATGGCAGTTCTGATAAAACGATTATACAAAAGATGATCCATCTGAAACCCCCATGACAGGAGATATGATACGAAGATATTAATGTGAAATAAATTAATGAGTAAATATTAAATCTAATTGAACCAAATTAATAAAATAAAAGGGAGATAATGAAAACATATTTTTAGGTTATTATTAGAAGTTCCCAAAACAAAATGACTCTATGAAACAGTTGCATAATACTAATCAGTCAATTTTTCAACAATTCGGTACCACCAAGACTGAAAAACATAAAATAACGTTAATACAAACTTTTGTTTAAATAAAATCAACTGTATTCAAATTAAAGTCTAAAACATTCTTTATTTTCTAGGAAGTCCAACGTTTTGGCCAATTCAGCTATCCTCAAGGACAATCTATCACAAAACAGTTTCAGTAGCTGAAACATCGGTCCAAGACAGATCGACCATTATAATACGAGAAGCTTCAAGGATACTTATTTTAGTTTTCCGATTTCATGTCTTCACTGCATATTGAAAAAAATCTTAAAACAAACTGTTTACTAGAATTGGTTTTATTATTCTGCATTTGCTAGTTCAGTGTTTCCCTAATTTTTCATTGACCGCACCCCCAACCACCTTCTCCTCATTTATCATCCACGGTCAACTATCTCTCATAATTATGTTCCCTAATTTTTTTTTCATCATAGCACTCACAATGGGCTGGAAAAAAAAATGGCGCCAGCCTTGTTGGGCTAAACAAATAAAATATAAATGTTGGTATAATTACTCTTCGGGTGGTTGAAAATGCAGGAAATGAAGAAAAAAAGTTCAAACTAAATTCTGAAATGCACGGTATCTTTTCTATTTTAATTTAATATTTTTTTTTTGTAATATTTTGAGAAAGTGGCATTTGCGTGCGACACTTAAGGAGCAACCCACTTTGGGAACCACTGCCCAAGGATGGTGTATTTGGCGTTTTTTTTTTTTTTCGTACCCTTCATTAACAATAATAATAACAACAGGAGTTCATATATATATAATACAGGAAATTTATTATATTTACTTTAGTGAGTCTTCTCGCTTTGATTGACTTGTGGCATTATAATGTTGATATGAGTCCAGTTAGGTTGGTATAGTCAAGGTACGTACGTGCCAATCATTGGCTGCCATCTGTTTCAGTTTAGATTACAATAGTGGACATTTCTATTAACCTCAACGTAATTAATTGTTCAACATTCCGAACGTTTCCTCCCACTTGTAATGTAATAAGAATATTATTGGGCAGGGTGTTAATCGCAACTCAAGGATGTTTGTAGTCTATTGATAATAATTACAAAGTTTACGTTGGCCATTGCGTATTAACAGATATCCCATAATGTCGTCTTCGCTTATATCGTATATCCTCCTAATCCGAGATGCAGAGCACTGAAGATTCTTTCCTGGAAAGACAGCTAGGAGGATCAGAGTTTATAATGAAAAAGTGAATTCTTAATATTTACGATTTCATTTTTTCTCAAAAACCATAGTGTGTAATGCTAAAAAAAATACTTTATAATTCATTACTACTGATACACAAAATAGGTGGGAACAAATTCAAACACCTTTAATCTGTGCCGTCCTTCTTTAATGAACAAAAAACGAGCTGTAAAAACAAGTAGATTAAAAAGATTTTAAGTAGAATTTTCTAGCTTTAACACTAAATTATTAATATTAAAGTTATTTCTATAAGAGATTTTACTAGACCATTGCCAAGAAACCGGAGGGCATGATTTAATTTTTTTTTTTTTTTAATGTTTATTTATTGCTATTTACAACTGTACATTATAACACATTGAGTCAATTTGATCTAAGTTAAATTGGAGTGTTACAGGCGTGTAGAGAAACTACCCATCGATAGTACTCTAATGACATTTTACATTAGCTGGTCTCGTGGTCATCATCTTTTCAGGCACCTCGGAGGATTGTCAGGAATGGAAGAGGATGCAAGTTTAGAAACTAGTTGAAAATTTAAAAAAAAAATTAAATTTTAAGGTGGAATTTTAAATGTGAATAGGAGTTTATTCAACATGATTAAAATTTAATCGATTAAACAAACGAATATTAGGTCCGAATATATTATTATTTATCGACATTAGATCTAAAGTTCATTGGATACAAAATTAGTTTGAAAGAATGTATATGAATAATTACTTAATAATAAAAATATAATAATGTCGGCATAAAGGTATAAATAAATAAAACAAGATAAATAATCAGACACATTAACTCATCAAAATATAAGTTTTATTCTAAATATTAGTATTTAGCGACGAATACAATTAAGACAGTAATCATGAATAATGATTAAATTTTTTCAGTTGTTAGTCGCTTGAAGTGACGAAAAAAAAAAGTATATCCAATTAATCGTTTTATATTATTCGTGAATATTGACTAAAAAATTAGCATTATTCATTCTAATTTTTTCGACTAAAAATTTAGCCATCAATCGGATACTTTTTGTCCAACTCGAATTGAACAAAGAAAATTCGTAGGTCAATTCCCCTCATAATTTGTGACAAACAAAAATGTCCATTTCAAACATAATTGGATTTTAGCAGTTTGCTGGTAAATTATTTTTTTTTTAATTAACATCATTATAATTTCGGTTTTAATTTTTTACAATGTATACAAATTTTCAAATATAGTAAAATTAATTTCAAAAATTGTACTACAATGTTTCGCAATGAAGTGTAGATAGTTGACCGTAGATTACTGATTGGAGGAGATGATCGGGGGCACCCCCCCCCCCCGTTCAGCAAAGAAACAACATAAATTACCAAAAAAATAATTATTTATGCCGACGTTTCGACCTGATTTTCAGGTCTTCATCAGAGCTAAGAGACAACAACCATCATTTAGAGAGAAAAAAGTTGAAAAACACCAGTAATCTTATACACATATACATTTTTCTTAATTATCCGTTTTACATACCCACTACATATGTATACATTTTAATACCTTTTGGCTCTCATAATTTTACATTTAAATCTTTTTATATGTTTTAATCTCTTGTTAACTATTTTATCTCAACGTTCGTTTTTTGACCGTTGGATTTCTGTTTATCCAACGTCTTTGTCGACCTGCACTCCAACGACTATTCCTGCAATATCAAGCAGTTTAGCGGAAATCTCAGCCTACAACTGTAAGTTATTTTTTTCTCTCTTATCTTATCTCTTATTTCTTCATTTCCTATTCTCCATATTTCTTCTTATTTTTTATAACATTGTTTTTACATACTCCCCGTTATATATCCGTTTTTACACGATCTTTATATATTGATACATTATATTCCATTTCACACCTTTTTATGTTTTGTTTTTTTCTCACATTGACTCTTTTATCTCTACGATCTTTTGACCTTTAGATTTCATTTTATGTAACGTCTTTTGCCGACCTGCACTCTAAGGGCTTTTTCTGGAATTTATATCAATGTAGCCTGGATTCTCTTCCTATAACCTTACTCTTGCATTTCTCACTTTCTTCATTCCCCTTTCTCCATTTATTTCTTCTTATCCCCTGTTCTTTCCTTTTACAATATTGTTGTTTTTTTTCATAAGCTTCATCATTAGTTTAACTAATTCTTTATAGATTCTTAGCACTTTATCATTTATTTATTACTCACATTTATATGTATATAACTAATAATGTAATCAATCTACTACTGTCTTTGTCCATTGTTATTAATCAACTTTTTTCTCTCTAAATGATGGTTGTTGTCTTTTTGTTTAGACCTGATGAAGACCTGAAAATCAGGTCGAAACTTCGGCATAAATAAATATTTTTTTGTCTATTTATGTTGTTTCTTTGCTGACCGAACCCCCCGATCATCTTCTCCAATCAATTACAATGTTTCACATTTGTTTTGTTTATTCTGTTCAATTATTATGATTCTCTTGTATATATCCAACTTTGTCTGTATTTATTCTTCGTTTCTTTTATAGTTTCTAGATCGTAACTTCTTTTACTTAGCACTGGTGAAAGCCTGCAATATACGCCATACAATTTGCACATATAAAAATCAAGTTAACCCTTTCTTTTTGAGTTATAAGAAATAGTGAGATGTGAAAATATAAATTACTTGTTTTCTACACATAAAGGATCGTAATAAATAGAGCTCCGTAAAGTATCAATGGAAATCTAAGGATGGGAACGAGCCAATATCAATGGACAGTGAAACGCTAAGAGCAACCAGTAGAGTACTCTGGCTGGGTCAGCCCACAATCCTGAAGGGGTAGAGTCCCACACTGGTATCTCCACTATTAACTTTTCTTTTTTTTTCAAAATATGTTAATTATCTTTATATGTGCAATATTTTAACCCTTTGCACTCGGTACCGTACCATAAACTCGACGCCACATTTTCACGAAAACGAAGACCCTGTAATCGAGATATTGTATAGTGCAACTTTAGAGCCAAGTAAGGCTTTGCAATAAAATTTAGTTTATAGGTATTTGTGGAAATTGTAGAACACATATTTACAACAAAAAAAAAAAAATAAAATAATTCTTATAATTTTCGATAGTGTAGTAAATTAAAATATCATCATCAATATCATTACTATCATCTTCTATTTGAATATTATATTATTGTGTTAAATCTGTCTGTATAAATGCCTATCTGAAACTCGTCTTCACTACAGGTTACATCACGAGGCTAACTGGTATTTGGTTGTTTTGCCATTAAAAAAAAATAATAATTATAAAATGAAAGAAAGGGTTTTGAAATTCCTAATGGTAAATTACGAAATAACAACACTATCGTATTACTGTAGAGACCTTTACTATTCGACGATTCAGTACGATGTGAGTTCTCGTAAATTTCTTTTCTTAGTTTTCGGATTTCTTTATTATCTTATCAAGTTTCGCTGTATCATTGGACCATACTCGTGTACCATTGTTTCACTATTCTACATATTCCTTAACGGTTTAGAGAAGTATTTTGTCCGTCGTGAATACACTTCGCACGTTCTCTATCGACGTTAAATCGGTTGATTCATTTAGCACTTGATATTTTTATTACATTTTAATCTTTTTCCTTTTTTTTGGTGCCATTTTATTAGAAAACTACAGAAAACATTTCTTCATAAATTGCGGTGGAATATGTTCATTATTCGTAATCGCAAAATACTTTCCTTTCCCCTCAGAGGAGCCAACATAGTGGAAAGAGTTGTCGAGGTGGTTGTGTTATATCTGACTCCAATAGATATGTTATGTACGCTTGACCAGAAGGCTTCAACACTGCGTGTTTACTTAGGTAAAGCAATTGATTAGGAGGTGAATATATAGGATGAGACTAATGGGTGGCTGCTGTAATTTCTCTAAGGATAGTAAGCTTGTCCTATAGGGTACTATTCCTGTAGGTACGAAGCAGGCATGTAGGCCCGGCAGGTAGCTTACATTTTACTGAATAGATGTACACAATATCTAACTAGAGAAAACAAGTGGTGCTCCAAGGTGGAACGAACTAAAGCTCTTCGTCTTGGCGGGAAGCGATAACGGACGGTCCCTGGTAGATAGCGTCGCTACTGTGTTAATAAACAGGTAAAAAAGGAAAATAGACAAAAGATCATTTTTTTTTTAAATGTTAGTGAGACTGCTAGTAGTTAAACGTCTACTCAAATCGTCTTTATAAAATGAATCCGCTTTGTGAACCTTTAAATGAAATATATTTCTCTCATTATGAAATTTCGTATAAATCAAAGGTTATCAATGCAGGGAATATCATAATGCGGTCTTATACAGAAGGGAGGGTCGTAGGTTATATAGAACGAGACTTTGGCATAATTGAAAGAGGCCCTAAATATGATAGGGATCGGGATGCCATTACGTTAGAGCTGCTTTTGAAACGACATAATTGGTTCCATATATCAAGGGCTTGGTAGCTTTTGTTTTAAGTTTCAGCGGCCGGGCCTGGGGATGACTTGAGGCTATTGATCGCTAGGGCCATGACCTCAGCCCAGTTACCCATTTCGTATTCTATTAGTTATCTTTATTCCATGTCCTGTTGGAAAAATCATCCAATCATTACATTTTGATGGTGTTGAATGAAGAATCCACGGGAATCCACTAATAATTCCGTTGCCTTTCCACTGAGGCCCCGAATCATTTTTATCCGACAGATTTTCCACTCATTAAATCGTTAATTAATACTGCAGGACGAGTGTGATTAACCAATTTAATTCAAAGATCCAACTTTTTGGAAACATTAAAAAAAATCGACAAAAAATTGTTTGCACTTTTTTAGCATTCTTGTTTTGCTTTGGGTATTCACTTTTAAGTATAGTTTGGCTGTATCTGGGTGCAACTTTCAAAATTAGAGTTGTTTCTATTGCAGCAAGTAATACAGTTCTATCTGAACCAAATGGCACGAGGGCACGGAAGACTATGAAAGAAAAAAAAAGCTGGTGCAGAAACTAACAGAGCATGTACTGAGTTAAGATTTAATGCAGATTTGGCTAAGAAAATTTTATATATTTGATTTAATTTATGCATATATATACATATATATATATATAAATAAATTAAAATCACATTATGAAATTACAATGTGAAAATTTGTTTATATTAATATTTAATCACTTTAATAAAATAACTAATAGCTGACCTTGGTCTTATTTGAAATATATAAATAAATGTAATTCCTCTGTTTACATAACACACATCATTTGTACTCATAAAATATACATTTCTACTAAAAACTGTTCTCGGGTTAGTGACTATTATTAGGCAGATTGAAATTTTCAATCCTTATGGAATAGATTCTTAATCCATATACTCATTTCAGCATAAATTCGCAATCATTAGTTTTTAGTCAAACATAACCATATACCACAGCTGGTAATCACTCAACTTTACTATTGAAGCTTTAGGTCGCTCAAATAGTAACTACCATGAGATACCGGTGATTCTTGTTGAAGGTTTCGATGTTAACTTCCTTTTAGAATAATCTTAGTCATTAATCGAAATAAAACACATTATAGACAAATCAATTTTTAAAAAAATTAGGAACGCTTGAACACAAAGCGTTACAGACAGTCGAGTGAGGGGATATACTAGATATTTTACTTTCACTTGTATTACTTAAATATAAAATACAATAGTAGAAAAATTTATTTCTAATCAGAGTAGCGGTAAGTGAAAGTTGTGAAATGTGCGCACTACATCAGATATTAAATAAATGAATTCAAGGAAGAAATGCATTTTTGTTTTCCTTCCTCCACATTCGTCAAATCAGGGAAGACAAGTTTCACAATATTATCTGCCTTGAATACATTCGCCAAACTTTAATTGACAACATCAGGTATTGTTTGTTTAAATTTTAATAATCTAATAATGAGTTCCTCAGGTTTTTACTCATTTAAGAAACCCGCATTGTTCAGTATAAATTAATAAAGAAAAGTTAATGCAATTTCAGATCCATACATCCACTCCGTTGACCCACGGTAATGAAGAAATGTAAGAACACCGTCAGGAAAAGCTAAAATAAACGTTTTCTGATTCTTACAACAGAAATGGTCCATTCTGATGTTGGAATTGATCCGACTCAACTTTATGACGGGCGATTTAATTGAATGATATTCTAAAGTCAATATGAAAAAGTATTTAATATGTTAATCTGGCAAGATGTGAAGTTTTTCATTACATTCAAACATTCATTCAGACATTCAAAGAACCTCCTTATAGTACAAGAATCAAAGAGGAGAAAAAAAGGCTGTTGTTTCACCCCAATTTTGGATTACTTTAATGAAAAATATATATAATTACAAGTCAAAATTGATGAGTCTGCCAAGTATAGATAGGGGGAATGAAAAATGGCGGCTGTTTCAAAACGTTAAAAATAAATTAATTTTTCATTCGGTGATCTATATATTTAAAATTACCAAAAATATTAGAAAACCTAAGAAAACTAAGCCCTAATTGAGCTACTTACGTTCAATAGTTCTCGAGATATGTCTTTTTGAAAGAAACATTTCAAAAAAAAAGGTTCTGAAAGATCACCAGTTAGTGAATTTATTTTGAGATATCTATATCTCCAAAACCATTTGATGTACAGATGTCTATTATCACTCACATTAAACCTAGTTTAATGTTCTATGAAGTAGTTTATGAGGTTTATCTTCGTAGGAATAGTAGTTTTTGTTATATTTGCTAAAATAAATTGATTTGTAGTTCTTCAGAAAAATTTTCATGTGCTAAATTTATATACACATGCGAATATCATAAAAACTACTACTCATACGAAGATAAACGTTATAAACTACTTTATAGAACATTTATCTAACTTCAATTTAAATGGGGACAGACTGTAGGTCTTAGAAATATCATGAAAACTACTACTTCTACGAAGATAAAGGTAAGAACTATTTTATAGTACATTAAACTAGCTTTAATTTGAGTACTAATAGACATTTATACGTCTCATAGTTCCTGAGTATAGATTTCTCAAAATAAATTCAGAAATTCTAAACTAAAACCAGAAACAACTGTTCTTATATTTAAAACAATTCTCAGGCCACCGCTGATGTACGGCTGTGAAGTCTGGGGAGTGGCATCCTTTACGAAAAGGAAAAACTACAATCTTTTCAAAATAAAGTCCTAAGAATCGCAGTTAGTGCTCCTTGGTTCATAAGAAATAGCCAATGGCATCGCGAATTACAAATGGAGTCAATAGAGGAATCAAAAAACGGTTCATGAAGTTCCACTCCCAGTTGCCGACAGTTAAAGGAGCAGTGACCTACAACCTGGGAAACCCAACCTCAACCCAAAGACTGAAGCCCAGACTGCTGCAGGACATTCTGTTATAAATTTTAATAAATATAAAATTAATTCATAGTCACACTACCTCTATTTTACTTATTATTATTTTTTTCTCTTTTCTTCTCTCGTCCCATTTTCAAATAAACTTGTTTCTTTTTACTATTAGAGGGCATTTGTTTGTTTTATTTAAGTGTACCAATATCATTATTTTTTGTTATTAATTTTACTTTATTATTTTATTAAGAAGTATTATTCTTATTTAATAAGAACTTTGTATATAGTTAGGGGTGTCTTTTGTACGAGACTATACCCCCCATAATCACCTGTTAAAAAATATATATATAAATAAATATATAAGGCCCACCAGGCCGATCTGGTATAAAATAAAAAATAAATTCACTAACTACTAATCTTTCAGTACATTTTTATGAAATGTTGCTTTTTAAAAAGATATATCTCGAGAAATATTGAACGTAAATAGCTCTATTAGAGCTCATATTTTTGCAAATTTACTCTACTTTAAATGCTGTTCTCTTAGGTTTTTGGTTTTGAAGATATAGATCTCCGAATGAAAAATTAATTTTTTTTTTAAGGTTTTTAAACATTCGCCATTTTTTATTACCTCTACCTCTACTTGGCTGACTCATCAATTTTGACTAGTAATTGTACACAGTTTTCATTGAAATAATCGAAAATTGGGGTGAAATAGCTGCCCTTTTTTCTTCCGAGATCTTGTACTATTAGTCCTCAGCAGAAATACTAATAGCTAGAGGTTACTGGTTTGTCGGAAATTTTTAACAGGGAAAAAAACTTACATAACTCTCATGTGAGTTAATTTTCTCACATTTTTACCCTGAACCGCTGAAAAAAATGCAGTCTCTTGAGAGCCTCATCCCAGGAAGATAATGAATTATTTAGGAGCTAATTTAACTACCACGCTTGGTCCACAAACCCCCTCAAGCTTCAAACAAGTAATTACGACACCTTATTTCTCATAATAATTTGACAATTAAATAAAATTCGTTAGATAAGGAATATGTTAGGTGTAAAAATATATAGGTTGATAAAACACATAGCAGACTGGAGAAATGAGGTTAAAATTTGATACATATGAACCAGTTTCAGTTTGAATGTTTGGTTATTTATTCAGGGTTTTACAATATGACTCTCTAAGCCATTAAGCAATATAAACAGTCCTTAAGGAGAATGGTTTGTGTACGACACGAAACTATCGAATCTATTCCTGAATCGATTGTGATTAAATCGGACGTTTCATTAACAGAGGGGAACCTTCTAAGAACCGACTTTCACATAACATTGTGCCTGATCCAGACCCGAATTTAGATCAACGACGCATTATTCTACATATTATCCTATTCTGTTTTCCTCCTACAAAATATCTTCCGTGTTAATCATGACAAGAAAGTACAATGTAAAAACTCTCTGAAGTTCTTAGTATCCCATTAATGCCATCTAGTAATACTCCAAATATTTCCTAAGAAAGTAGAGACACAGCAACTATTTCAGGTAAATACCGCTATAAGAGCAGGTTAGCTTAGAGATCATAGTACTGTGCTAGTACTTTCTGGCCTCAGGGATCCTCAGGTCGATTATGTAAATATTGTATATATTATTTTATCATTATGTTATTTTAATTTTTTTTTTCATACAGATAGTTTGATTATGTTTATCTTGTCTATTCTTTTGTTTGTATATATTTTAAGAGAGTTTTTTTTTATTATTATTTTTATTTA